>NC_088984.1:18163169-18233169 GCF_963932015.1 Anas acuta
TGCCAACACTACCTGAAAAAAGGAGACTATCAATAAATGAAATAAAAAATCTATATAATGAAAATGTGCTAACAGTGGTACAGCTAAAGCCAGGTTTTTCAAGCTTATCTGCAAAGATATGCCATCTGAAACTATCAAAAGCTTTTATTTTCAATAAATGGTCTGAGTCATTAAGAGTCCCTTTTAAAATAATTTTTGCCTTTTTTAGGATTCATTAAAGAACATACTTGAATTTTCTCTTTAACCTTCTACCCCCCATTATTGCTCTCCATGGCATGCTATGATATTCTTTGATATCATTTATTGATTACAGGGTCTTCCCACCATTTTTGACAGTCTCCATTTCCTGTCAGTGCATCTCTCCCTAAAGTATCTCCATGACTTTTCTGACATGAAGCTTTATACATCTGTATACATAGAATCTTTCTGAAACAAGCTAAGCCTGTGAAAAAAATGATCAGCTCAACTTCCAGAACTTTGCTTAGTCTAATTCTCATTCTGAAGCCTACAAAATCTGCAATACCCTAAAATAAAGGATAAGCAGAAAGAAACTTTAGATCACAAGTACTGGCCAAACCTAAGCAATAAACATACAACACTATGTGCCTATGAGCTATGAGTGGTCTACACTATTATGAAGATTGAGCTGGCTTGTGCCTTCTCCCCTCCATCCTCTCCCCATTTGGCTAGTTCCTCAGCCGTTTTGTCCACTAATTAAGATAGCAATTTCCTTCAGACATAGTCTTTTACAGATTCTAGTATTATCGGCCCTTGGCCTGATTGCTGACTCTGTTTGTCACATCTGTCATAGATGAAAAAATGATCAATAGTATGCTCAGATGCTTTCCTTATCTGATGTGAATCCTGAAGTTTGGTTTTCTCTTGGCTATTCTTTAATTCTATTTTTCTGTATTGAAACTCAAGGCCTGGGCAAGGATATCATAGAATACTGGAGCTACATAACAACGAAACTCTTCTCCTAAATCATGCAGCTGAGCAGATGGAAGTATCATAAGCATGTGGAAAAATAATTAATAATTTACACTTTAGGAAATGCCTTATGACCATTGTGGACTAGCCTTATGGAAAAGAGAGGGTCATGGTGATTAAAGAACTTGAAACTACATGTCAGCAAGCTATGACTTAAGAAATAGCATCCTAAATTCTTCTTGGCTTTCTGTGCCACCAGTGTAGCTGCATGAAACATAGCTTCTGCCCCAAGATATTATAATTTCTGTAGAAAAGATGAAGATCCAAGTGAGAAAAGAGAAAAGTGAAAATGTCTTGGGGAAAAAAAAAAACAGTGTTATGTGTATGTTGCATTCATCCCAGGATCAACTCTAGGATCTTTTCTTTCCTTTTAGTCAGATGGAGAAGAGGACAGTCAGGAAACTTATAAGCAATATAAGGAACAATGCCTTTTGATGCTGGGCCTCACCCAGAAGGTATCTCTTATAGCCATGAACTTGACCCAATAGAGCCATAGGAGAGAAGGGAGATGAATGAGGCGCCAGCCATGTAATTGCCACCTCTGATAGACTCTTCATCTGTGAAAAGTCTACCGAAACTGCCCCAGCCATCTGGAACCACATCAAACTTCCACATGCTTTTTAACAAACTGAAAAGTTATAAACAAAAGCCCAAAACACAAATTAAAGTATATGCCAAAAGCTGAGAAAAACAGCAGTAGGTGAAAATTCATTTGTATTCCTGAGTAGACCCCTACTAAGGAAGAAAACCCCATCCCAAAACAATTGTATCCAGCAGTCTGAGTTTGGGGGGGGAGGGGGGAAGGAGGAGGAGTAAATTGCTTGTAAAAACAAAGAACTTCTATGCTTTGCTCCCAGCAACGCTCACTCTAAAATCCTTTTTCCCAAAGTAAACTTCTGTACATAATTCCTCTCAACAGTCTCTGTTTCACCATCCACCTCATGCTACGTTTCCCCTCTGCCTATATGAAGCATTTTCAAGCACTTATATTAAGATCTTGGCTGACAGAATAATCATAATGAATCTGATTTATTTATATTATCTTTGACTTAAGAGGCACAAGATAAAGAACAGATAGAATAAAATAAAGTTAAATAAATTTTGAATAAGTTCCTATTGTTCTTACACAGTATAGTTTAAGTACACATTGGTAAATTATATTGGTCAGCTGTGTATCTCAGGCCATTTTTAGTTTTTCTAGTACTTAACTTAGGCCACTCATACTATCCCTGGATAGACACTGACAGAAAATACAAACTTTTGATTTAAAATTTTCTTTAAAAATACAGTTTGACATTGACCTTTACAAGGACATTTCATGTAAAACTAACTCACGTACAAATGATTCAGTCCTAAAATGTTAATGCACTACAAGGTTAATTGTTCTTATTAATCCATTAAACAAGAACAGTATGCCCTTTTTTTTATTAACCATTATTTGCTTATTTCATTCTTATGTCCAAAGTCCAAAAGCTCTTATCTTTGTTACAAAAACTAACAAAATGTTAGGTAGATCTCACAAAACTTAACTTGTTTTCATTTGTGTGCCTTCATTAATACTAAAAGTCTTAGCATATATATATATAAAGTAGCAAACAGGGTGGTCAGCAGTTTTTTGAGATCACTTGCTGGAGCAGTTCAAAAGGCTAACATACCTCTTCTTTAGCTAAAAAAAAATATTTATTTTTTTTCCCTTGTCTGTGATTTGAGAACAAGAGAGGAGATTTTATGTGCATATGTAGCAATGGTAAGCAGCTGTAAAAACCTCCCACCCTAAAGATTGATGAATATATGTTTCATTAACACCAGCACATCTGAAAGACATTTGACACTTTGGAAGACCAACTAAAGTTATTTAAAATGCCTCAGCTGAAATACCTAAGAATATGGTCTTTAATGGTCATCCAAATAGCCTCAATTGCTTTCTCCATTTGAAAATGTATAAAACCTTAGTTAGAGTATACCTGGCTACAGACTAGATTATTTTGCTGGAATATTTGGAAATATACTTGCATGAGTAGATGTGAGACCTGAACCAGCAACATTAAAAAAAAAAAAACTTCTGAAATCTTATTGAATTCCTCTATCCTGTTTATATTGGTTTTCTATTCATAGTACTGATCAGGGAGCACAGCCACTGATTTTTTACTTTAAAGACTCATCACACCCCAAAAATATCAAACAAGTAATAACCATAGAGCAAATATTTTGTGACTATTCCAAACCATTTTCATTGAATGACTTTGAAAAATGAGCACATCTGCAAGGTTCAACATCTGATTGTGGGTATATTGCAAAGAAATCCAGAAGCTGAACCAAGTGGATAACTATTTTCTGCAAATAATATTTTCTGAGTACATCTAGCTGACACAGCCCTGGATGGAGGCCATTCACCCAATGCTTGTAAAGAAAGAGCTCTTCCAATGGGGCGTGTATCAGTAGTACGGGTGGAGGGCCCTACAGGATGCTTGTCTCACACCCCTGGAGAAAAGATTGGCCTCCACTAATACATGTGGTAGCACTGAGGGCAGGCAGGAAGGTTTCCATGCAGACTCAGGTAAGCTCAAAGGCTTTTGTCTATTCAGAATGAAAAGTACATTGTACTTGACAATAAACCTGCCATTTGAAACCTCAGGGGTTTTAATCTTATAAATAATAGAGTTCAGAGAAGAAGGGTTTGCAAGTCTGCATAGCTCTGCCTAGAATTCAGATTTATGTAATGTGCTCATAGGAACATGGTGCTGAAATGCATGCAAGTGTTAGGGCATTTAAGATTCAAACCCTATATTGCACAAGAATATGCAATAGAACACTAATATTTCTGTCTGTTACAATATTTTCCCCAGCTGCTAGGAGAGCATCCATCACTCAATGGCAGGTCAGAACAATCCAGTCCACTGCATGCAATGACACAGCATTTTACTTTCTTTTGAAGATCCTGTTAACAAGCATGATGTCCACACCCAAGGAAACTATTGAAAATCTGTAAAATGAACCTAAATGATGAACCTTACTAAGCACATACAAAAAAAAAAAAAAAAAAAAAAAATCATTTTCATTTATTGATATTGATAACAACTCTTTGCATACGCAAGCCAACATATCTTGAGAAAATCAGAAAAGCAAGGTTACTGTCTTTCTTGTGTTCAACAAGGGCTTGAAAGGATTAGTTTATAAAATACATAGAAAAAACTATATTTCAGACATATAAAGAAAAAGGTAGAGATTTTGAATTGTTCTTTGGGCATGAGCAAAGTTGCAGTAGTTCTACTGCAAAACCAACTCATGCATTCATGCAGCAGGAAAAAAAAAAATCTTACAATTTTAGGATGCCAAAAATTCTTTGAAAAAATCAGCAAGATAAGAAAAAAGTATATCAATTGCATTGTGGGATACCTTTTCCCAGAAAATACATTCAGAAAAAAAGGGAGCATTTCTTTTCATTTTCTATTTAAAAAATCCCAAATATTAAAATGTCAAGCATGAAGCTGTGTCAGCTGATGCAGTTTCACTGTGGGGATGTTATCACATGCAGCTTTGCTGCGTTATTCATTGCTTGCAACTCTTCCAATCAGATAACCTTAACAAATGTGGTGCTATCAATTGCTAGATGTGGTACATACTAGGCAGCTTCTAGTTTTTGATGGACTAAAATGGATCCGAGAATTCTTCTCTTTATGTTATCAACCATCAGTCACACTATGAGATTCACAAGGAGTATCTGGAAGTGTGCTGTCAAGTGCCAATTAGTGATGTTGCTGACCCAAAGATAAAGATGATTGTAGAAAAAACAGCCCAGTATAATTCTCCACTCCAGTGTCCTTAAAGTGGACTATCGTTTTTGAATGTACTCCTGCAGATGAAAGGGAAAAAGAAGGTCAGTGGTTCCTGTCTTCAACAATCTTCTACAATCTTCTAATGAATTGTAAATAGAATCACTATCAACCTCCTCTTCCTGCACTGGAAATCAGCATGAATGGTTCAGGAAAGACAAACACTGATAATATTGTTTCTCAAGACATCAAGCCGAAGGCTGCACTCTGTCCTCCATGTGCCTCACAGTGTGTGGGTCCATATGGTGTGTTGGGTCTGTCTGGGCTGGAGTCACCTTTCCCTGCAGCAGCCCACAAGTGCTGTGCTCTGCACTCGTAGCTGGAACAGCACTGATATCACTCCAATGTTGTGTCTATTGCTGCATAGTGCTGGCACAGCATCAGGACTCCTTCCAAGCCCCCAAGAGACAGAAGGCTGGGGGGTGGGCAAGTGATGGGGAGGGGACATCGCCAGGGCAGCTGACCTAAACCAACCAAAGGGATATTCCATAACACCTGATGTCACACTCACCAATAAAAAGGGGGACTCTTGTGGGGGAGGGGGCTGTTCCTCCTGAACAACTACACGTTTTGAGGCCCTGCTTCCCAGGACGTGGCTGAACATCGCTCATTGATGGGAAGTAGAGAATAATATTTTTTTTTCCCCTTCTCTCTGTGCTTCTGCGTGGACTTATTGTAACTTTTGTTTCTTTTTCTCCCAATTCCCTTTCCCTTTAATTAAACCTTTCTCATCTCAAACCTCAAGTTCTCTGTGTTGTATTTTCTCCCCCTTCCTCTTTGAGGAGAGGGGGAGTGAGAGAGCAGTTGTGGTGGAGTTCAGCTGCCCACGTGAGTAAAACCACCACATATGGTAGGAGCTCACCCTTGGCTGAAGCAGTGTTCCTCTTGGAACATCCCTCCAACTCCCCATGCCCATAGGGTATATTCACTCCAGGCAGCTGCTGTGCTGGGAACCTGAGCACTTCATCATCTGAAGATAATCTGAAGATTCATGAACAATCAATGGAAATGTGTGTCTTCTTCTCGAACAATACTCAGCACAATCTGGCAAAATGTCACTATCGCTTAATATGGTTTAGTCATGAGGTGTCCCTGCTTTCCAAACTGCAAATGATTTTTACAAGGTCAAAAGCATAATCTCATACCCAGGTGTTCACCATCTTTATTTTTACAAAATAAAAACATCTTAAAAAGGCAACTTCACTCCAGTGTGCTGAGAATACATGACAAGTTTGGATTTGAAAGGACCAGTCCATGTGCAATCTTTTTCATCTAAGCATTACCGTATGCAGTAGTGACTGTAGATGCAATGCATTATTAATTAGTATATACAAATCCTATTTATATTAAAAAAGCTTGCTTAGTGAAGGAGACATAATTCCTGTTATTACCATCCCAAATCGCAAAAAACAAATATTGTATATAGAACTAATAAAAATACAGGAAAATACCACAGCAAATTCAGAGTATATTTGTACTCTACACATATTTTTTGATGCAGGACCACTATTTTTCATGGTAAATTATGTATGCCAACCATATTTTTCTGAGAGTACCCATGCACCTGAATGGCAATGTTCTGAAAGAGCAGTGCTGGAGAGACATGCCATACAGATCTGTGATACTTAGGCTACACAGCTATTGTATATGTAATAGGTTTGTGGCTTCTTAAAATATATGCATGGAAAAATTACTTCAGAGGTACCTGGGCAAGCATAAGAGGGTGCAATGTTCTCCTTCACACCAAAAAGCCCCTGAACAGTTTGTTACCAAACCATTCATGGTCCAGAGTTTGCTGAAGTTGTGGCATCTCTCCACTACCACTCCAGTTCAAACACCATTGAAAACATATGTCAAACAAATATTAAGCAAAGTTGAATAAACTCTGAGTTTATTTGTGTATTGGATGTTATGGGAAGATAATAGAAACCTCTCAATAATTCAGGGAAGACCAGATCAAGGTGGCAAACTATCTCTCTGTGTCATAATTTAACATACGAGCAGAACTATTCCCAGGGAGGTGCCAGGCAATTAGAGGACAAGTCACAACAACAAAGGCATTCCTAACCAGCATGAACATTTGTCAAGGTATGGAAACAATTTACAATGTTTTCAGAACCATGGTTCAGGTCAGTTCATTTTTATACTCTCCCATATGGTTCTGCTCCTTCTATTTCCAGAGTGAACCCTATTTACCTGGATGGTTACTGTAGAAAATATATTGTTTGCAGAGAAAGTGAGAGTCATCAATAAAGAAAACTTCTCAAGATAGGTATATTGAGTATATGTATTGGTTTGATCTGACAAGAGAAGAAAATGGCAAACAACTTGTTTTCTACCTGAGAGGTATCTGAGAGCAGAGCACCGGTCAGACTGTATTGTGCCTTCTGGAGGCTCAGCAATAAAAGGACAGTTTGGGTGGAAAGCACAAATGAAAGTGGCTTTCAGCTACATTTTCTCCTTTATGAACTGAGCCCACCAACATACTAAATAGCATTTGCACCACATTTTCACTTCTCCCCAAGCTTAGCAACAGATCAGTTCATCCGTGCCATGCATAGACCAATTCAGGTGGTCATGGCTGTTACCTCAAGGGTGGAAGCACAAAGATCACCTGCAATTCTCTATGCCAAAATCTCTATACTGCACAACTTCTTATGAGTCATGCCTTACCTCACCACAAATGAACCTCAATGTTCCTCTTATTCCTAAGAGCACATATGAAAAAAGACACTATCACTCTTACAGTCACCCTTCAGAAACTAATTTCCTTCCACAATAAAGTTCAGGAAAACTAAACAAAGGACTATGATTGCTCTAGCTCTGTTTTAGAATACTATGGAGCATTTGAAGGAGTTAGGAAAAGGGATTTATTTTTTTTTCCCTTAATGACTCATGCAGTCTGTTGTCCATACTGAAGTGACACGTTAGGCTTGAGCTTTTGGAAGGCAACCAGGGAAGACAGAAACAAAGTTTATGATGTCAGAGTGGATTTATACTGTCTAACTTACATGAAACTTGCACAAAAAAACTAAGCACTAGCCTGTGATTTGTGTAAAATACAGGACTTTGTGTTTTTTTGAGATTTCATTGATGGTAACTGCAATGGATTTGTCTTAAAGAGGGTACTGCAGTATTTAGCTGAAAATTGAAAGGAATAAAAGTTTAGCACCTCTTTCATAAAAGGTGAAGTTCATTGCAAACAGAGCATGTCTTCTCCACGAAGCTGCACTGAAAAATACTTTTGCATTCATGTGACATTGAGAAACAAATGACAGAGAATTTTCCATTAATAATTTAATTTGGGGGGCAGAGGGCCATCAATAACATCATAAGCATATAACATGGAGCCAAGTTTATCCCTGAGTTAAGCAATCACAGTACAGATCCTCACAGCATGCTTGAATTTGAGTCTATGTAATGCAAAATCTCAGAACAACATAAATAAGTTGTAGGGACAGCTTCCATCCCACCTCAGATCATCATGTCTTTATGCTAAACACAGAAAGTACAGAAAAATTAACCTGTAGAACTGAGGAGAGGAGTATTACTCAGAGGTGCTGAGCATCTCTGTCTCCTATTAGAAGAAGATTCAGAAACAACAGGCAGTCATCATCTGTCAGGGTCAATACAGCATGAAAATTCAGCCCTGACAGCTAGAAACAAAAATACATTAAGAGCCTTGGTTTTTGAAGTAAAATTTACCCTTCTGAGTTGAAGATCCAAGTTCCTTTTGTGGTGCACATTTGCCACTGAAATCAAGGATTTTTGACAGAAAATCTGATTGAGTGAGGTGATGTTTAAACCCACTAGGAAACAAGGAAGAGGAGCTAATAACCCAAAATCATATTTCCCAGAGGACTAAGCTATGCACATAGAGCCCTCAGTTAAGCATTAAGATGTAATTCACATTCACATTCAGCAAAACCCTCTGACTCACAGGCACTTTGTTCCTTGAAGGCTGGACAACTGGATTAGTCTTTATTTTTTGAAGATGGATGGTGGTGAAACTGCTGCTCATCTTTTATAGCAGTGGTTAAAGCACTCACCCAGAAACTGGTGAGCTGACTATGGTTCAGTGACCTCCTCAGACTGAGGGGGTTCAAATCTACAACCCAGCTGCTGACTGCCAAGTTAAGCCAAAATTGCTGGAGATTTGGGCAAGGTGGGTAGAGCAGGGAAAAAAAGGAGAGGGGCAGTTTGCTTCCTGCTGAAGTTGCATGGCTGTTCAGGAAAGAATGCAAGATTTACAGGGCCAGAGAGAAAGAGAGAATTAGAAAAAGGGAGCTTGAGTTGCCTAGACATGAAGGATTCCTCTAGGAGAAAGTAAGAGCTATCCTCTTCAATATTTTTAATAACACCAATTAATTTAGTTTCAAACAAGATTTTATGGAAACATTTTCATGTATGTGAGATGGAGTCACCCTTTGCTACATTTACAAATGTGAACAAGGAGCCTGTTTTGCAACATATGCCTGATGAAAGGCCATGGTGTGATGTGGAGCAACACTCCATTCAGGGTGGTGCCTACCCCATTTCCTCACCCTGAGAGCCAGCCCTGTCACCACACAGACACCCAGCAGGGAGGGTGGGAGCCAGGTGTGGATAAGGTTTGGGGCTGCACCTTCCTGAAGACATCTTCGTATCTTCATTCCAGCTGAGGGCCAGCTACAATACAGGACACCCTGGCACTGGGGACTGTGTGGCTACACTGAATACTGAGATTCATCAGTAAAGAGAGAAGAGAGGGCAGAAGTAGCTGGTACAAAAGAAAACTGATGGTGGAGCAAGGACAAAGGGGTAATGGTGTTCTAAGTGAGTATTCACAGGAACGATGAAGCCCAGTTGCTTGCCAAATGTGGTCTTACCTGGGAAGAGGGAGTGGAGGTCTTGGGGCAGAGCTCCTCTCACAGTATCACCTGTGTGCCCCCAATGCTGCCAATAACAACAGGAGTGAGGGAGTGTAAATGAAAGAAAGCCAAAACTAGGCAAATTTCAGGATGCCACTTGGATACTCTCTTAAAACAGAATAACGTCTAATGAGATTGGTGTCTTGTACACTTTTCAGTACATTAAATGCTGTTTTGTTTTGATTGCTTCCAAATTCATTCACCATTCAGGTTACAATTATTGCTGCCCTTAGAAGAACCTCCTAATTTCCTCACTGTTGTTCAGCCAGACATTTCAGTTAGCCACTATTTGGGGCAAGCACTAGACATGTCATGGGTTTACAGATTTCTTTTTGAATTTAATCTCTATTTTATTTAATCCTAAAAAGTTTGGAGATCAGGAGCTATGCAAAGAATTGCCTCTTTGTGCAAAGTTTGCTTTGGTTGGCTGTCAGTGAATTTGTAGCCACAGCAAAGGCTCTGATACACCAGGGAGAAAATCATGCTTTTACCTAATGTAACCAAACCAACCTTGTTCAGATTGATTCAGTTTCCAGCCTTGGCTCTGACCTCACCCTTACCCTCAATCCTGCCTCACTTTCACACTGAGTATTTTATACAGCCTCTATTTTCTCTCTGCATAGCTTCCCCCCAGCCCCCTCCCAAACCAGCATCTATGTTCTCCTCATCAACCATTGCTTTAGAAATCTTCAGGCTGGATGGGCAGGCATGCGGTGCTGGCAGGTGGTGTAGCTGTTAGGCAGCCTTGTGTATCACAAGAGATCTGATGCTATCAAATTTCTTTTCCCCCAAAGACTAAAGAGAGCAAGCCTTTGTAAGCATGCAGGAGGGGGATGAAAACAGTTTGTCTCCTGAGCAGCCAGCCTTTGTCATTTTACAAATGAAATCACTTTGGAAATTTAGAGAATTAATATCATAATGAAGACGGGAGTACCCATTAGGGTGGTCTAATGTTGCTCTAGAGATATATGATGGATGTCCAGTTGCTGTAAGCCCTTATTTGCAGAGAGTCACCTCTGTAGTTGCCATTATTAAGAAGATGTCTGAAGCAGAGGATCAGACACAACCATTGCAAGATGAGATAGTGTTTGACTGGTTTCCAGGGAACCGAAGGATACAGCCTTAGTTGTACCTGTCACTATGGCTCCCAGCTTTTTTCCCCCTTAATGTCTTTTTTAGCTGTAGGAAGTTTCTCTTTAAAGATTCACTGCTTCTCTAATAGTGAGAAAAGCGGTAATAGGAACATAAAAAATGCTACCTGGATTGCAAAAGAGCTTCCGTTTATTGCTAAAAAATTGGAGTAATTCATCATCAAAGGATTGCAATATACTGCATTAGTTAGCTTTTGTAAATAAAGATAACCAGGAGATCTAACATGCAGTGTATTACTTGCAGTAACTGGAAATATTCACCTGCTGTGTCCACTTCTGGAGATACCTATTGCACTGTCAGAGCAGTGATGCCGTGATTGCCATTCCTGGAAGCACAGCCTCAAGAAAGAAATACTTCCAGGAATTATCTTAATGGGCAATTGAATCATCATTTCTAGCACTCCAGCATCTTTCCCAGAAGGACAGTTTTCCACAGGCGATGATTCCAGTTAGAAGAAAATGTGGATACCCAGACTTCTGTTCTTATACTTTCCTGGCTGGTTTGCAGAGTACAGAAGGCTTATGCAGATCTTAAAATTTGGAAGAAATGTACCTAGGACAAGGAAGGCTGGAAGGTGTCCAGTGCAATGATTTTGCCTGCACTTCATTTTATACCTGCTATTCTACCCAGGTCATTCATTTACTTCCAATTATCTGTGTTCCTTTAATAATTCTCTACTGGTACTAACATTGCTGCTTTGTTATGTTATTCCCCAGGAAGCTCAATAGCTGGTGTAAACAGTTGTAGCTGCGATGTCTTCCATGAGAATTTACACCAGGGCAGTATCAGCATTTTAAGAAAATCTGCTTAAATTTCCCTGCTGTCTAGACTTTTTCACAGTTATATGTATATGCAGGGCAGCTTACTGTTGCTAGCCTTTTCAAATAAATGCAACATGATGGGGCCACACTTCATTGTATATATAATCAGTACTGATTTGGGGGAGTAATCAGTGGTAAATAAAAATGAGTGCTGTTGAAATAAATACCCATTGTGTGTTCTCATGAATTACTCATGAAAGAGGGGTTACAAATTTCTGCCCTAGTAATGGATCTGTACTGCCTTTATTTTGTTTTAATATGCAGTGGAGGTGAGGAGGGGTTTGTTTTGTTTGTTTGTTTATTTGTTTGTTTTTTACAAAATTCAATTTCTTTCCCCTAAATCTTCAGTTTAGTGGCCGGATTCACCTTGGTGGGAACAAATGCAACTCTATCGGTAGCAATGGAATTGTGTCTGCATATGTCAGCGATGAATTTGGCCCCATATTTATTGGAAATACCTGGGCTGTTGTGATATGGTGTGGTAAATCATGCTGAGAGCAAATCAAACAGACAGGCTGTGGCTGCATCACTATTTCATACAACTCAGGTCATAATGGACAGGACAATGCTGTACTGTGAAATTCAGTGCTAAGGAAAATACATTCTTTCTAACCTCTTATAAAAATACTTCTCATCCTTCAAAGGACAATTTAGGCAATGTGACCACTACTGGGACCAGTATGGCAGCATTTAAAAGGCTAATAAAAAAACACCATTGCCCAGAAGGAGAACAAGCATCCCTAGATATTCACATGCTTGTGCTGTTCCAAAATTTCCATCAACTGTTGCGTAAACCCTCCAGAAATAAAGATATTCACTCTCACTACAGCAAATGAAAGTGATGCAATGTGCTAGTCTTCAAGCCTGGCAAACTATAAATGCAGTATCGGACAGAGAAGAGCTAATGAAAACAATCACATTAAACATAGCTCTTCAGTGCTTGGTGCTCAATAAGTGAGCAGCAGGCTTTCTCTGTCTAGCTTACAGAAAACAGGAGGTAGCAGTTTGCAAGGAGCAGTGTTTTAATGTGATTGGACTATAACAGACAATCTATTTACGGCATGCTCTGGGGAGCTTATAAACAAATGTTGAGTAATTTCAGCCAGCAGTAATTACCCTTGCAGCTGACAAGGATAGCATGATACTTTCTCCTTCACCTTCAGCCCAGTCCAGAAGGCACTGTACACAATGGCACTTCTAATTATTTCTGCATTTCTATGGCTAAAGACCAAAGTGTGTTATTAGAGAACATTTTAGAAGCTTTTTAAAAGCTTGTTTATTGGGACAATTAAAAGTCATCACTATGACAGCAAATAAAAGGTTCCATTCCTAGGCATGCGGCTGCAGCCGGGGGTTTGCCTGCTTACCTTGTATGCCTTGTCTACATGTGGCAAAATTTACAGCCACCCCTCACCACTGCTAATATCAGTTCAGCTGCATCAGTGTTAGCGAGGTGGGCAACCATCAAGTATACAGGGAAGTGGGCTTTATAAATATCATATTATCTAACCCTGCTTAGAACACATTGAATAAACATAGTACTTGAAATGCTGTTCACTCATTCACTCATCTGTGCTTGAGCTCCTAACACAGCTGAAGGTAGCAGGGGTGAATCCATCGTAGCACTGAGGAGATATTTTTGCAGAACGCCTGTGCTGCAGACAAGGCTTCAGACAATGTGGCTTTTTGTCTTCTGTCGAAATAAAATAAAATGCTAGTTCCAAAACATCCATTAACACTTAGTTACTGGGGAAATGCATGGCTTGGATTTTTCTCCCAGGCGCTGGACACACAAATGAGTTAATTCTGGGCAGCTGCTACAAATGAGCCAGCAGGAAGGTAGGGGCAGGGAAGGGAGACCCAGGCAGTGGCTGGGAGAGAAGCCAGGGGCCTGGGGCTGCTGATGGCAAGGCAGCAGGGGAGCGTGCTATCCTCTGAGTCCCTCCCTTTACCTGGTGATAGCCTTCCCCTCCCCCCCCCCACAAACCTTGCCTATGACAAGGCACGCTGAGGCTCTTTAATTTCAACACTTCTAACACTAGAAGTGGTGCAACACTTCTAAAGCCCTCTCCTCGCAGTTATGGTTTTGGCCCTTCAGAACTGCCAGGTAAGCAGTGGGATGAGGTGAGATGAGGTGTTTAGGTCTGTGTAAGACTGAAAGTGCTTTGGATCAATAACTTACCAATAAGTGCAATGGTAATAAATGTTCATCCTTCCCTCCCAGTTCTCCTTGGCAAGAAAAGTGACAGTAGTTGTACCACCGGAGGGATGATCTCAAGCACTGGTGAGACCTCAGGAGGCTTCACAGTCCTGAGCAGTCTATTTGGCCCAAATCACAGTCTTTTTTTTTTTTCCCCCCTAATGTCATTACTGGATTTGTGCTCACACTGTACAAGTTACATTCCACCATGGGAACACTACAGCAATTTCCATAGAGTAGTTTTTAAAATGTACAATGTGCTATTCATGGCAAGGCAATGCATAATCTGAATGATTGCTGTAGGCAGTTGTAATTAACACAATGATTTAGTCACAAAGCCATACACTGCAAGAACTTTTATTTAACATTGTAATACACTCAAATATGAGCCAAACTATCCAAAAGTAATTGGGAGAGGCAGTGAACTGTGATGTGTGCTAGTTTGCAAACACCATGGACAGTTTGGTGTTCGCTGAGCTTCCATCCGCCTCAATAAATTCGGTTCAGACTCCTGCTATAGGAATTGACAGCAGATATCTAATCCCCAAAAGTGGATTATTTACATTTTTTGATACGTTACATTGCATTACATCCTGTCATGTTGCATCTCATCACAAGCAGATATAATATTGCATAACATGATGTGACGTGATGACAGACATCAGAAATGTTGTTTTTTGTTGTTGTTGTTTTGGGTCTTTTAAAGTTTTTATATCTGGTGTCCAAAATGTTTCTGAGTGATCTCTAGGAATACTGAAGAGTAAGCGCATGAATCATATGTTCCTCAGGCAGACACTAAGCTGTTTTTCCCATGCATTGTTTTAAATCTGGCTGCATTGTTTTGCAGTTTCATGAAACCTCAGCTATGCAATTTTGCACATATTTTGCAAATATTTTTAAAAGATTCATTAGGAAGGAAATCAGCAGAACGCATGTTCAATAACAGCATAAAATGACAACAGCTGCTGCAAATTATCTTGGCTGAAAGGAAACCCCAGAAATATATAGCAAACTTCAACAATGTACTCGAGCTGTTGATTGTTCCCACCGTCTCTCGCTACTCGTCTCTGAGACACAGTTGGTGGAGGAACATTAATTTGTCCTTGTTCTTGAGACTGGCAGGTGTCACTTTGCCCAGTGTGGGATGTGAGTGACAGATATTTTGCAGCTGATGAAATGAGAATGCAGAAATTCAAGAGTGCCTCTGGGATTTCACTGGTCATTTGTGGCCAGCACAAGGGCAGGGCCCGCTGCTTTGCTAATGCAGGGCTGGCTGATGCTGCTGGCGCTGCAGGCTGCTGCAGATTCACACCATTTTAAATAATATTTGTGTTGTGAAGCTCTTCACACACACACACATACACACGCACTTGATGATAGTGTGCAGTTTGTTTCTTTTTGGACATATACTTGAAAACTGTCCTTTTTTATATATATTTTTTATTTTTTTATTATTATTTTTTTTTTTCTGTTCTGTGCTAAAGCCTTGCTCAATAAGATTTTACCTACATCTGTTGTCTTTAATTCTTTGGATAACATAAATTAAATTAACTAAAAGCAAGGCATAAACTAACATAGGTGATGTTGATTGAAAAATAAGAGCAGTATTAAAAAATGAAATTAATAATATAATTTCACAGTACAGAGGCTTAGGAAGAATTTGGGGAGAATAATAACAATTGAAGTATTTCCTTCATCTTATTTATAAAAATAGAAAAATGTGTTCCAGGTAGAAACGAACAATGTTTATTTCCAATAAAAAGAGACACTAGGAAATGAACACTGCAATGTTAAAGAATTAAGAATGAGATTTGTTGAATTTTTACACTAGCCTGCAGTTAGCCTTTATCTTTCTTTTAAATCTCAGACCATTTTATTTGCAGGCTATGTAGTGGCTAGGATTTCTAACACCTCTCCCCTCTCCTACCCCTCCCCCCAAATAAATAAATAAATAAATTATAAGTACAAGGAAAATAGATTGTCTAGAATTGATGCCTTAGATAGATACTTCAACCTTGGTTTAAATAATACTTTTTTTTTTTTTTTTAATTCAGCAATTTTATGTGAAAGCAGAGAGAAGGTTAAAAATGTTCTGTAGCTTCTAGAATACTTTTTATAAGGACTACAGTGCATATTAAAAGGAAAACAATTCTATAAATGTTATTAATTTTTTATTTAAACCACATTATTTTTGAGGTTGTGATTTTAAAGAAAAAAATATATATATATTAAAAAAAAAAAAACAACAAACAAGACAGAGACTCATTTTGCTAACAATGTTAGATTTGGTGTATATAGAATAGTGTAATCCAGAGAACCACTAACAGCATTTTCAATTGTGATAAAAACTTATTAACATATTTGCCTCTTTAATGATTAACAGTCTTTGAATATTAAGAGATTTTTAAAACATCTTAATCACATCGAGGAGACTCTGCAAAAGACTGAGCTTTTTCTTTATTTTATAAGTGAGGCTTCGTTTGATATGCATTCTGATTTAAAAGAACCATAATATTTTAATCGATCTCTCTGTAAAGATCATGATTATTATAAATGAGATACGGCCATGCACATCAAGCCTGACTGGTAGATAGGAGGTCACGAGTCAGGAATTATATGAAGAGGGCAAGTAAAAACTAGAAAAAATCCCAACATGA
The DNA here is from genome assembly GCF_963932015.1 of Anas acuta. Classification (NCBI taxonomy): domain Eukaryota; kingdom Metazoa; phylum Chordata; class Aves; order Anseriformes; family Anatidae; genus Anas; species Anas acuta. The sequence continues at coordinate 18,179,733 of NC_088984.1, forward strand.
TTGCTTAAAGGAACAATTATGTACACTGGCACATGAATTCAAGAATCCAGTTACATGTGTAGAGTTACCAGACTTAATTTTCTATTAATTTCCTTCAAACTAGCCTGGAAAAAACATCATTTGCAAATAAAATAAAATAAACCTCTACATTATTATGAAAAACATGCAATTTCGTAATGAACTTTTCACATTCATGTAATGGATGGCATTAAAAATCTTTGCAGAGAAACATATCTGATGAAAATGTTGATACAAACCTAGACTGTGAAAACACTGGTTAATGTCATTTGCCAAATGTTATTTTATTGTAGATAATTACTTCTGTTAAATAATTTGAAACGCACATAAAGATAGCATCTTATATGATACAAGCTTATTATTTTAGTATAATTCCATTATAAGAATTTTAAAAATTCTCTGAATAGATATTTTCCTTTCAAAAGCCTAGTTTCTGCAAACCAATATTGTTTTATTTATACGCATGCATACACACGCACACACAACTATATCTATGCCATTTCAATTCATATTTCCCTCCCTACTTACCAATGCAAAGATATACTGTTATCCTTTGGAAATCAAATATTTTTTCTAGATGGCATGCTTCTTAATTAAACTGTATTCTTTACAGTGATCAAATATAATTAGCAGTAACAAGTATTTAATGAAAACAAACTGCTTTCCTTTGAAATCCTTCCAGCACACTGTACTTTAAGTCCATTGCTTCTCTGAGAAGATTGTTGTATCATAAGAACTATGACTAAGTATGTGATTAAAAAATTGCCGTGTTCTGAATCATTGCAGACAAATAAAAATTGGTGAGGTAAACACTGGAGATCCTGATTTGTGTCCTGTACAAATTGTATCAGTTGAGATGCTGCTTCGAATGAAACAGTACACAGTTAGTAGTTCGATGTGCTATAGATCTGCCTTTTAACTGTCCTATTTGATATCATTATGTACTAAGACATTACCCCAGTATCTTTGATTAATACTGAGCAAGATGAGAGGAAAGTGCACTCATATCGGACTCATTGACAGCGAGGTGCTATAGCAACTCTCCCGTAATTAATTGTGAGTGAAAGGGGGTTTGGTTTTTGCAGCCTCGTAAAACTTTTCCCACATGGCTGAACCCACGGTCAGGAGACGTTAGGCAACATTAACTGCCTGCACATTTCTGCAAGGCTCTGGAGGAACCGGCTCGGCACTGGGGCTCCAATTCTGAAAACCCTGGGACACAAGACATCAGCGTCTACCTTTCATCTTAGCTGAGATTTGGAGAGGGTTCAGACCACAGAGGCTCCTTAATTCTCACTAATTCATTTGCTTTCCTGATTCACTTGGCTTGGGATAACCTGCGAATGATAATGAACCTGTAAGGGGAGCGCTTAGTCCCTTGCCTTTGAATGTGCTTGGCATGGATTGAGGGCTTTCTGTGAATCTTGCAAGAGGAAAAGAATCTTATTAGCACTGATTGCCAGTCATGAGGTTGCCTCTAAAAATTGCTCTTGTATTTTTAACTCTTGCTTGCTTATAACAACCCCAGCCAAAGAGGGAGATGTGTTGTTTACACATCAAACAGGGCATTGTTCTCAACATTTACTCATTTCTCTTTGTAATTTGATCTAATCATAACACATTTGCTTTACGTAGGTCATTACTATACCACTATGAACACTTAATCATTTTTCCCATGATTATTCTACAAGTTCATAACTAGCCAAGTCCTCATCTCTTCACCCCCAGCTAAACATCCTCTTTGCATTAATGTGTGCTCTCTAGAATAAAGGGTCCAATTTTCTTTTTTTTTTTATTCTTTTTTCTTTTTCTTTTTATTTTTATTTTTTTCGTTTTCTTTTTCTTTTTCTTTTTTTTGTTATTAACCATTTCAGCAGAGGAAAGTCTAGCAGATTTCTAGCAGGTTGGATGTTCTCTCATGTTGGCTCTTACCTTTTTATATATATATATATATATATATATATATATATATATATACACTGTAGGTCTGGGTATGAATTCAAGCCCTGATGAAAATATCTTAAAATAAAACTGAGAAAAAGTGGCTCATTCTTGCTTCTCTCTTGCAAAGGAAAATTCAACTTGGGACTAATATTTTTTCCATTAATTTATCTGAATTTAAGTAACTATAGAGAAGCAATGGATTGAAACCCAGAAATATGTGTCTTACTCAGCTGAGCCCACCAAATGCCTTCTGGAGGCAGCCTTTGCAAGTCCATATCTGTGGGACTGGGGATTCAGAATCCAGTTCCTTGGGGGTCCAGACTTGAACTGAACAAATTCCTGAACAAACACAGGGAGATATCATCCTTCAAAAGCAGATTCTGGGCTGATCAGCTTCTTGAACATCTCAACTGGCTTTAAAACCCAACCCATCCTAGGAAATGCATTTGTAACATTTTCTGATGTTTCTGTAAAAATGTGTTTTGCTGTGGCTCCTAGCCATTTAAATATGCTATATATGCAGTTCTAGAAAACCAGTACTCTGGCTTTGTATTTAATAACAAGTTAAATGCAAGTCTGGTATCAGCCAAAGTGATCCTCATGCAGCTTCCACATCTGGGACATCTATTCAGTAACCATGAGTGAATAATGCAGTGCACTGAGACAATGATAAAATTATTTTATTTTGTTGTTTTCCTTATATCTTGATGAGGGTGGTGTGGAATTTGAAAAAAAAAAATGCTTCCAGCTTCACGTAATAAAATAATTTACAGAGCCCTCTTGAAATATGAATTTTATACTTTTCTCTCTCTAAATTAGTGTTATCTCAAACAAACAAACAATAAAAAAACACAAACAATAAAAAAAAAACACAAACAAACAAACAACAAAAAAAAAACAACAATGCCAATAGACAAAATATTATGCCCACTATTTCTTAATAGCAATTGCCAAAAGGAATAATTATATGAGACTGATGGAACTCAAGTTTGAACTGGAACTTCTTGTGGGGGAATATGAAATTCTATTACATTGATAGGCTTAGCTCTTCTTCAGAGGGCATGAATAAGAACTGATCAGCAAACAGGATTTATGTTGCATGTGAATTCTAACAGTTTGACATTTGCTTGTCCAATCATTAAACGTTTCCACAAGACAGTTACAATAAATAAATTAATTAATTAATTAAAATCCCAACTTGCTTTGGAAATGTCACACAAAAATATCTGCATTTTACATCAAAATGTCAAAACAAACCATTGATTCAAGCTGCTATGTTTCAAAATGTCAATTTGGTACTTTTTATCAGCATTTTGGCTGTATAAGATGTGTCAATTCCATTCAGAAATTCTTTGAGAAAAATTCATTGAATTTTACTTTTCCATAGTAAAACCAAGGCTCAAAAATATCTATATTGTTTGACAATAATTCTCTGTTGGAGTCTTCTGCATAGCTTTACTAAATACAAATAATGGTGAATAGAAAAATACTTTATTAAAAAATACTTTATTAAAAGTTTGTTGGAGTTTTTCCTTTTTTTTTTTTTTTTTTTTTTTTTTTTTTTTTTTTTTACTGCAAAGTGTATTTCACTCTAATATTATTAACAAAAACAAAAAAAGAAAGAAAAACACCCCAAATTTACCCAGTGTTTGACCAACACCATGGAAAAAAAATCCTTATGTGTCACCAGAAAACCCCACCCCCTTTACATTTATAGATAAAACTAGGTAAAGAAACACACTTCAGTCTGAACAGGATGTCTCAAAAACCCCTTTTGCATCTTAAGAACAGCAGATCCATGACAGCACACGTGGATACAGACAATCCTAAAGAGAATGCTGTATTTAGGAATATTTCAGTTTATTAAGTGGAGAAATCAGGTTCAAAGTATATCCATACCATGAGGACCACATGGCTTTTTTGACCATTGGTTGTTAGAAGCCTCCCTGTATGTGGGTCTTTGGGTCTTTTATTTTTATTTTATTTTATTTTATTTTATTTTATTTTATTTTATTTTATTTTATTTTATTTTATTTTATTTTACTTTTTTAATTTCTCATCTGCTGCCTTTTCACCCTTGTCAAAATCATATAGCTCATGCAGCCTAGCTATATCTGCCATGTAGCTCCTTTGCAAATCACAGGAATTATGAGAACACTTGTGTCTCTCACTGTTACATTACTGTCTAGCATTTTTGTTTTTCTGGCTTTTTTTTTTTTCTTCCATTGGAGCTCTCTGCTTCTTGGAGCTTTCTTGCAGGAAAAATCTCCATTTGTAACCCCCAGGACCAATCTTAAGCCCATGAAAGCCTCTGGGAATATTAGACCAAGACAAGGCCAGCTCCTGCTCCTCTATTAATCAGCAACTTACACCACATTTTCCTCTCTGCTAACTTTCACTCAGCACTTCCAAAATTTCTGCACAATGCTAAGCAGTTTTACAGCAATAAAACACAGCTCTTAACTAATCTATTATCTCTCTATGTCTGAAAATGTGAGCAAACTTGGAAAGTAGAACTCAGCCACATTTTTCAGCTCAGCTTGCATATTTGCTAGAGAAGAAATTATTTTCTTCCCTAACATTCTGGTCAAAAAGCATCAATAGGCAAGTTACGCTCATTTACATACATTTTCTATTAAACTTTTCTATCATAAAAAATTGCCTTTATGATCCAGACACATTATTTATTATACAATGCACCACCACCATCATCACACTGAATTGCATTTTACGTGTTTATACTAACAGGGAAGGTGATCAGCTTTAGCCTTCTTTTCATTATATGCATCATTCATCCTCCAGCACCAAGATCTCTGGATTCTGTAGCATATCCATCATTATCTAACTGCCAACTGTTTTCAGAGGTTCCACTGCTTTAAGCTCATTATTTCTTCAGATTGGTGAATCTACAGAGAATCTTTCCACAACATAGAGCAGTCAGCATGGTACATGTGTACAGATGAATGGTAAGGGTTTGTCCTTCACAGTCTCTTTGTACCTAGTTTTGCCCCAGAACTGCAGCATGTAATGAGCAGCAAATGTATACTCATAGGACTAAAAATAATAAAAAGTTAGATAGCAGTAAAAATAATAACCAAATAGTGGCATCTTTGTATGGATGAGATGTCAATAATTCCAGTTTACACTTTGTTCAGTAGTTTGGGGTTACTATCTCTTAAACTGCAGGCTAAAGCACATAGACAAAGAGCTGTGCTAAGATAAGGAATTTTTTTCCTGTCCCTGTTTGGATTGGTGCATTTAATTTAATCAATAGCTGAATTGGGAAAAGGAGGAGAATTGGATGGTTCAAGAGACTGATAATGGGATATCGAACTTTTCATCTCGATATCATTGATTCAACATAGGAATTGACACACTGGATCAGAGCAGTCTGTCTCCTCAGACATCCTCTCTGACAGTGGCCTGTACTAGATGGGTTTCAGGATGAGGCATCAGAAACCCTGTAGCAAGTGTTTATGAAATAACCTGCCCACAGGAAAGGTTTCTTCCTAACTCTCATTTACTGGTTCCCTGATGTACATTCAGGGTAATCTATACCTCCTCAAAAATCTTCTGAATTCTATACTGTGACAAAGGTTTTTTCCTAACTCTCATTTACTGGTTCCCTGATGTACATTCAGGGTAATCTATACCTCCTCAAAAATCTTCTGAATTCTATATTGTGACAAATATGATATGTTTACTTAAATAGGCATCTGACTGAAATCTACATGCAGCTGAAGTCTTGGCCACGAATGAGTTCCAGAGGAGAATTATGGATGACAAAAATGACTAATTTCTTTGCACTTATTCTTAACTTGTTGCCTTTCTAAACAAATAATCCCTTCTACAGTTTGTTTTACTTCTCTTTACTAGCCATTATCACTACTGGACCATTAAAGTCATCTTTTCTTTCAATGCAATAATATAAATCTTTTCAGTCTGCCTTGAAATGAAGGGCTTTTCATGCTTCTAATTGCTTTAATCCCCCTTCTCTATGCTTCGTCTATTTCTGCTACATTCTCTTTGGGACAGGATAGCTAGAACTGAATGTGGTACTTCAGGTCAGGGTATATCAATGATTTACTTAATGAACTTCAAAGATTGTTTCTCTCCCATTCTTTTTGCATCCTAACAGTTTTTTTTCTTTTTTGACTCTTTTTCCATACAGAGCAGAGTGTTTCATTGAGCCATCCACTATATGGTATAGGGCTTATCCTGAGTGACAACATCAAAGTATTTGTGTAGCTCAAATTATTTTTTATGCTACATTTGTCAAAACTGAACCATTATCCTGACTATTCAACTAAATTTGTTAAATTTTACTGAAGTTTTTTTACTGCTTTTTTGATCTTGAAATTTCTGAAACATTTGAGTTTTATTCACTATCTTTTTACCTACAAATATCATATGCATTTTCCTAACTACAGGGAAAAAAAAAAAAAAAAAGAAACTGCTTTCTAGCCATGCTAAGGAGCCTGGAAATCCACCCACATATATATAAATATATTAACTCTCTGTAAGTTCACAATGTGTTTTTATAGTTCACATAAACAACCTCTAATCCCTTCTTGTGCCCTTCTCCAGTGGATATTTCCTGGCAGCATTTTACAAAGAGATTTTTTTTTTTCTCCCAGAATTTCAGTTAAAATACATTGTTTAGTTGACATAACACATTCTGGTCTTTCTTTATGTCACTATGTTACTTTCTGTCACACTGCTAATGTCACTATTATATAACACTAAAATCACTGTCTTATTTCAGTCCTAATTTAAGTTTAGAAGGAGACATAATGAGTTGGCATTTCTAGGATCTTGCCCAAAGCCTTAAAAATCAGCCTCAGCACTTACTACTTTATCGACAGTGGCTGCATTGAATGGGACCTTGCTTATGTTTAAGAGCATCTCACCAACTTTTTTCTTAAATAACTTTCCCAGTCTTGATGTCCTATCCACTCCTGTATCATGAGAAAAAAATGATGAAGACAGTTGTTGTCCTTGCTGGCCTAAGTGAAATATGCTAATGTTCTCAATTCATGTCTTAACACAAAAGGCAAACCAAAAACCAGATGACAGATGACCTTGTTAGTAGCCCTAGTGAAGACATTACTTACATACAGCAGAAACAAAATGACCAACCCTTTCACTGTAGGGAAGGTTGTCCTCTGATATTAGAATAAAGAAGCTTTGGCATCATACTAAGTAAAACCTTTCTTTTTTTTTTTTTTTTTTTTTTTTCTTCCAGGCTCATGCTTATGTGAGTGAGTAGAAGTGCTGAGTCTGTCAGGCTGTTAAATATTCTTAAGAAGTACAGTGGTGTGACACTAAATGTATTAACTGGGCTGCAGGTGAGGGGCTATTTAATGCCACTGCAAGACCTGCTAAAGCAATTTATGTTTATTTCTTCTGTAAAACAAAGCTCTCTAACCCACCAAGTACCATGAGTGCTCAGTTCCAGCTCTGTGGACCTGAAGACCACCTAGAGACAGAAACTTCAGATGTGCACAAGCCTCCACTTTCATTCTCTTCTGCAGATTTCCCTGGACTGATGCATTCAGAGCAAAAGCACCATGTGGAAGAAAAAAGATATCTTAGTTATACTGAATATTTGCATCACTTCAAAGATGCTGAGGATCAAGGATGCCTCTGTACCCACACACTGCACCCAGCAGCGGGGAGATGAAGGGAATAACAACCTGGGATGCCCTGCGAGAGCACATCTCCCTCTCCCTGTGCCCACCAAGTGTTCCCAGTGTGCACGGGCACTGAGCACCTCCAGGAGCAGTAGACACAAGGAATTCTGCTTTACTTCTCTAAACACATTTCTCATGGGCACATTCACAGATAGGCTGAAGATCTAGCCCACAGTAAGGGAAATGTACATTATTCTCAATATTACTTGTGCCATCAGTGTTTTCAGGTTAATTTGTAAAAAATATATGACCTGAAAGACTGAGTTTCATATGAGACAGCTATTTCAAGGCTTGGTTTAATAAACCTAATTTATTATGTGAGATAACAGAGTTCTGCAATAGACTGCACAGCTTCATGGCTGAAGTTAGTAATTCCTGTGAATAATGCTGCTAAAAGAAAACATATTATGTAGTCAGTCTGCAGCAATCAGACATGGTTCCTAGACGGAAGCTATCTTCATTGTTTTTGCTAAAATGCAGAAAATCCAAGAGGACTAGTTATCTCAGCTCTAAATATCTAAGTTACAGGAGCACAGCTGGAACGTCACGGCTCCCTACCTTTGTACAGCCTTTCTTATAGCTGTAGCAGCATGCCACTACTGAGGGCTAAAGATGAAGAAGTTTTGTAACTTGCTACTGTCATGCTTACAACAAAGCATACTATCCTCTTTAGCATTTCTGAGTCTTTTTGTTGTCTATATTTAAAGCATAAATGTAACATTTCTGGATGCCACCCTGTGTAGATAAAAGCATACAATGTTTTAACAAACAGCATAAAACACTGCAATTACACAGAATGCACTGGCAATGCCAGAACCAAGGCCAGGTAAATGTGAGCACACCCAGTGTCTCCTGGGCATGACAGAAAATGCTTAATTCCAATTGATTAAAGTAGAAGACTAAAAGGAGAAGAAGAAAAAAATATTCTTTAAGTGAATAACAGTAGAGTTTTCTCATGCATTTAGGCATAAAATGACACTCTGCGGGAGTCAGAAAGTAATTTTTCTCCTTCGGATGAGAAGTTGCGCAACTGGTGAAGCACAATTATGAATGATTTACTTACAGTGCAGAAGGTATAAGATATTGCTTTTAAGCTGGATGCACTGGTCATCTTTTCTGCTACAATAGCTTCTCTGTCTCCTGCCTCTACATCTCACACTAATGTGGGTGAAAGGTAGCTAACCCATTTGTAAGTATATTTAAAAAGCAGCTTCAAAAACATTTTGAAATATGCTCTGTGATTGCAGTCAAACTAACAGTGAGAATGCTGAGATGAATTTATCAAGTTTTTAGGAAGAGGTATGAGCATTTCTGCTTAAACAAATATTAACAACCACAGCTATAAAATGCTGGGGAGCATGTACTGCTAAAACAGTGATTAGCCACCAAAACCAAAAACCAATCAACCAAATAAACAAAAAGTAGTTAGAAATTGGAAGAAAAAAAAAAAAAAAAAAAAAAAAGAAAAAAAAAAGAGGGGGGGGGAGGAAAAAAAAAAAGAAGAAGAAGAAGAAAAATAACATCCCTCCACTTGTATATGTACTCCTTCCCCCAAGGGAATGCATATCTGCATTTCACTAAGTACAACTTGTGCAATTAGTGTCCTACAAAGGGCACGTGAAAACAGATGAGGACATATAAGCAGAAAAGGAGAGGTTTAGGTCTTTCAGAATCTTATCAAGGATATTTGTAAATGGAAAGAGAAGAGCCAGTAGCTGAAAATATTTCAGGAAACTCTCCTGCATCTGAATATTTGTAATGTCTGCATCATTGAATCACCCAAAAAAACATGCTGAAAAAGCTGAAAAAGTCTAAAAAGGCTTCCCTACAAAACCTTGCAAATATTTGGCTGAAGATATCACCTTACCCCAGCCCATGGAGACTCTGCCAATAGTATCTTAATTATAAACGTAGGCAAGTACACGCCTGTCAGGCTCACAGTCAGGGCTGTCTGCAGCACATAGTACCTGGAGGAAGGTGTCCATGCAGCACAGGGCATTTGATGAGAAACTCAGCAGCACACTGGACTTCGTGGTCAGAGCCTGCTGGAGTGCGTGCCCCATGGCACAGCTGGGCAGATGGAGATGCTGGGTGGGGGATGGCAGCTGGGACAGGAATGCTACGCAGAAGGTTGCTTCTTCATAACACTTTTTCTTCAAGTAACTTCTTGTCAGCAGTCAAAGCTTCAGGTTCATGGAGTTATGGCTTCCTGAAAAATGCTGCAGGAGTGACATTACTGTTGGTTTATTTGGCCACCTCTAATAAATGAATCAGCTACTATAAGGCTTGCTAAGAGATGCTGTCTCTCTGCATGCACAGCAGAATGGTTGGTTTAGTAGATTTTCACACTGACCTCCCATTGTTTCAGGTGGATACAATGAATCTGCAGAAATCTGGGAGACAAACCCCACTTTTTTATCTCTGAATTTAAAAGTCTTTGATTTCTGATGTACTAATATCCTTCATAGCAAACACTTACTAATATTCAAACAACTGAAGAAATCATGGTAATTTCTCCTTTTTACATTCATTGTTTGACATTAAAAAAAAAGACATTCTCCAGCCTGAGCTGCACAGAAGAAAAGAACTTTTGCACACGTTCACTGACTGTAAATCTTTGTTTTATTCTTCCAGGTGGGAAATTATTTTTGGCTTTTTCATGCTTTTAATCAAACTGCAAACCACTCACTGACAGCCACTCCTCCTTTCAAGAGCCTTTTTCAAGAGAAGTATGGCTTAAAGATGATATAATAACTCTTAATAGCCTTAATCAGGTTATTTTTTATTATGCTTTAATTCACTATAATCCCTATAAGTCTGTGGAAATCTAGAGTTAAAAGTTGTTTCTTTAATGACTTTAAAACATTAGCAACAAATGGCGTTAAGATTATTTTACCAAGAAAGAAATATACACTTTAGTAAGACAAAACATTACCATGTTGGATCCAGAAGTTTTGTTCGGGGGAACAAAACAAAATCTATAAGGGGTTGCCCTTTCTCCTCATTCTGAGCTCACAAGGTAATACTAATTTGTCACTAACTCTTCAAGTTACGATTTTATAGCTACTCCAACATCATCTTTTGGCAACATCTGAGATGTCCTGCTGCGTACAATTAATCAGTACACTGCTCAGGCAAGTAAGTTGTACTACATCTCCCAGTATGTGCCTCATGGTCTCAGTGTTGTGTATTCAACTGCTGGTCAATGAGGTTGCAATGCAAGCACAGGGGGCATTTCTCCCATATGGTTTGGGTCAAATATATGCTACAAGTGTCCACAAGAAAAAAACTTCAGGAAAAAAAAAAATCCCCAGAAGAAAAGGGTCTCAAAGAGTGTCCCAAATGAAGATTTTATTTATTTATTATTTATCCACTGAAGAAAAAAAAAAAAAAGTAAATGGTAAAACATACATACACTATAGTTCTCCAGGCGGAAGAAGGCATGCCTGAAGCTCTGTTGTCCTATGATCTTTGCTTCCCAGCATAACTTCTGGTGCAAAGACAAGGCAAGCAGTTCTTTGCAATGACAACAAAATGTATAGCTGGTTACGTTACTGAACTCCTCACTGGCACCTCATTCTGACTAGTTCATGACCACCAGGCACAATCCAGCACCCAGATCTGAAGATAAAAGAGACCTTAAAAATTAAAGGGAGAGATGATGTTTATGAGTTGTTTTTTTTCTCAGATGTTGGGGCATGCCTCACCAGGTAGCACTAGTTGATATATTCAGGAAAAGTATTCATGATCTCCAGTGTACAAGAAGGATGCAATCTCTATTCTATACAGAATGTAGTATTATGTGTTGGTCCTGGTTTTATTTTATTGTAAAATTATTGACTCTGTTTGCAGAGAACATTTCTGTGAGACTTTACAAACTACTAGTCTACAGATCCAAAATAACAATCCTACATGTGTGTTGGGCTTTGGAGCCACACCAACACTCCAAGTGAGCAGACAAGTCTCAAGCATTCACTGCCCTGAGTTTTTACATTCTGGACAACATTTACCAATCCCATATGATTCAGATGTAGTTCAAACATTTAATAACTTCTCCAGTTAAGACCAAAATTCATAAAGCATCACACTTCAAGAGACAAAGACAAGCAGCAGGAAAATTAAAGGAAAAAGCAATAAGTAGAAGAAAGGCAAGAAGATTTTATACCTAGATTCTATGCATTTAGAGAAAAGAAAAAAAAAGAGGGGGGGGGGGGAAGTACCTTTAATACTTTATTTCTGCCACCCTCCCCTGAAGTATTGGCTACTGTCAGAAACAGGAAATTGAGTCAGATGAACCCTAATCTAATATGGTTACTTGTGTAATCCTATTTCCATGGAGATCTGTTATTTTACAGAAGGTAGCAGAACTAACAGATTCTGTTATCTGATAATTGTGGATCTGTTTTTTTGGGATCTAACTGCAACAAATTGTCTACTTGCGCTTCCTCAGGTAATGAGCCAAATTCTGCCTAAGGGTCTCTGAAGTCAGTGTGATTCATAAATGTACTGTTACGACAGACCTGCATCCTGCAGGCCACATATTCCCTACAAGTTTGTCTGTTTTGTGCTTTTCCTGCTGGAAAAGGAGCCTTGACTTTTAAACTCATGACTGTGTTTAAAACAATGCACTCATAACAAAAAAATAGTTTTAGTGTTTGTGTTCTGAAGAAGGGAAGGGAAGGGAAGGGAAGGGAAGGGAAGGGAAGGGAAGGGAAGGGAAGGGAAGGGAAGGGAAGGGAAGGGAAGGGAAGGGAAGGGAAGGGAAGGGAAGGGAAGGGAAGGGAAGGGAAGGGAAGGGAAGGGAAGGGAAGGGAAGGGAAGGGAAGGGAAGGGAAGGGAAGGGAAGGGAAGGGAAGGGAAGGGAAGGGAAGGGAAGGGAAGGGAAGGGAAGGGAAGGGAAGGGAAGGGAAGGGAAGGGAAGGGAAGGGAAGGGAAGGGAAGGGAAGGGAAGGGAAGGGAAGGGAAGGGAAGGGAAGGGAAGGGAAGGGAAGGGAAGGGAAGGGAAGGGAAGGGAAGGGAAGGGAAGGGGAAAAAAGAGAAACAAAACAAAAAAGAATACTGTGGGCATTTACTTGTAAAAGCACTAGAAAATAATGTTGCAAACAAAAGTATGCAAATTTGCACAATCCATTTCCCTTTAAATTTCTACTCAGGTTTCAAAAAACAGGCTTCTGCTCCTTTCTGCCTGGTCACATTCGCTTATGCAGGCATCCATGATAAAGCACATCATGGGCCATGTACAAGCAAGGTAAAACACTGTGGGCTGACCCATGGGCAGGTGAGCAGTACAGCTGCTCTGTAGATGGAGTGCCTCTGTGTCCCTCTGCTCTGGATCTCACAGCTCTGCAGATACAATATACAATTTTAATTTGCTCATATTCTTTCACTGGTGCTGTTATGAGGCATTAAAAAATAATGAATATTGTTAAACACGCATTAGTAACTTGTTGTTAAGCAATAACAGCTAATGGGAGGACATTTCCTAGCAGTTAATGATTGGCCAGAGGAGATGACTGGGATCCTTAACATGGTCAGTCATTAAATGTGAAGCAATACCCTTGCTTTTACCCGCTGTTGCTACTTGTTTCCTCCTCCCTCACCCCCACCCCCCTTCCAGTTTACATCTCTAGTTTTTGGCACTCCATTTCCAATGATGTGAATTTCATTTTCTTTACTTAGATACTTACCTATTTCCAGCCCTTAGTAAATGGCATAGAAAATCTTCATTCACAATAGTCTATATGGTATTCAATAAATTATGCTTGGATTACTGATTAAATGAAGATGATTATTAAATATTAAAACAAAGACTTTATCCACATTTTTGCGGTCACAGATGAAAAAACTACACAGATCACTGTAATCCATTTATTGGTTTATGGTGGAAAAGTCCTATAAGGAGTGTCACAATTCCCTATGCTGTCCCTGAGTGCATTTTGCATTAGGACCTCTGATTTAGCTGAAAGACATATAAAAATCAAACACAGCTAGACAGATCCCTTCTGGCTACACATCTGAGAAGGCTCAGGAGCATAAGGTCGGCACACAGCAACTTATGCTGACAAAATGAGCCCAGAACCACCTGTTTCAGATGTTAGTATGCAAAGATTTTTGAGGTCTGGAGCTTTTGACCAAAACACACCACTCTTGGGTGATCTGCTTTCTGTCTCCCTCCATCCTCCTCCCTCCTCTCCTCCCACTACCTGCCATGCACACAAAAACAGTGGAAACTAAAGGACAGAAAACTACTTCATGGAAGCACATTTTAAGTAAAGTAGCTGTTTGTCCTATTCAAGGAGTCTGATCCTGAACCTGAATTTTTTCAGCCAAGAAAAGTAATCTGTTGAGACCAGAGCAATCTCTGGTTTTACTGTGGTCTCTCGTCATTATCAGTTACTTAATTTGAGTAATACCTGTTTGTTTTTTTGGTTTTTTTTTTGTTTGTTTGTTTTTTTTACCTACTTACACCAAGTCCGTTGGCATAAAGAAAAGGCCTAGTTCTGTTTGCATTGCAAGCAAATTCTAGAGCCCATGACTGATTTTATACTCATAAAAATATTTATTTTAAATACTGGGAACACTGATGTTACTTTGTTATTATGTCCTTTGCTAAGAATTTGTAACTATGACCTAGAATTTTATTAAAACACCTGAAAAAAAAGTATTAATCAATATCTTTGTTATGGATGTGCTTACTTTTTGTCTATAACTGCAAGTCACTCCTATTTTTTTAAGTCCATCCCTTTTTAAATTAAGAACAAAAGAAAGGCTGAAACTGATCAAAAAGGGTAAAGACAGAAGAGAAAGCTAGCAAAGATATTCCACAGAATCATAATTTCTTAAGAATTTCAATGAAACATAAGTGTAAACATTGGAAGCATGGAAATGAGAGATCTAGGAATATTTTCTGAATTCTTGCAGGCTCATTGGAGAAGAGGTGATATTTTGGAGGATTTTTTGGCTGATCTTCAAACACATGCTTGGGAAAGCTGCTTACATCTACAAATGCAATGGCCACAGTGTGCCTTAGGTGTTGCACTGTCTGGGATCTTTCTTCTATAAGTTCATTTATAAAGCTCTATGTGATGGCAACAAAACAAAACCCTCAATATTGACAAAAAAAAAAAAAAAAAAGCCCAATAAATTCGTCTATAGAGGTAAGTAAACTGTAAAGAGGGAAACACCCTATTTCTTCAGATGATGAAAACATTGGGCACAGATACAGTGTTTAAGCACTGATAACCTTCACTTTTTGTTTCCTTTTTCTTTTTTTTTTTTTTTTAATTCAGAATGATAGCAATTACTAATTAAGAAGTCGTTGCATTTAGGTTGTGGAGTCTCCTTCTCTTGAGATATTCAAGGCCCGTCTGGACGCCTACCTGGGCAACCTGCTCTAAGGAACCTGCTTTGGCAGGGGGGGTTGGACCCAATGATCTTTCGAGGTCCCTTCCAACCACTGCATTTCTGTGATTCTGTGATTCATGGCTTTCTGTGTTCATAAGCATTCTATAAAAATAATTTTACAATTATTTTTGTTATTTAAAAATATTTAACATGTTTTAATTAAACAGACGTTTCTTTATGGCCTATGTTCTTGTTACTGGCTATTGTAATTACTGCTGTAGGAGGCTCATGGATTTTGCCCTGAAAAGTATTGAAAAAAAAAAAAAAAAAAGATGAAGTGAATTTATGGAAGTCTCATATCAAAATTTGGTCTCTTTCAGATGCAAGCAATTTGTAGAGCAGAAAGAGCTAGGACGAGAGAAGAATAAGATTATTCTAGGACATTTTTAAATTCTTGCAAAGCAAATTGACTCAGATTTTGCCCAAAGCTATATTACAGAATCACAGAATCACAGAATTTTCTAGGTTGGAAGAGACCTCAAGATCATCGAGTCCAACCTCTGACCTAAAACTAACAGTCCCCACTAAACCATATCCCTAAGCTCTACATCTAAACGTCTTTTGAAGACTTCCAGGGATGGTGACTCCACCACCTCCCTGGGCAGCCCGTTCCAATGCCTCACAACCCTTTCAGTAAAGAAATTCTTCCTAACATCTAACCTAAAACTCCCCTGGCGTAACTTTAGCCCATTCCCCCTCGTCCTGTCACCAGGCACATGGGAGAACAGGCCAACCCCCACCTCGCTACAGCCTCCTTTAATGTACTTATACAGAGCAATAAGGTCACCCCTGAGCCTCCTCTTCTCTAGGCTGAACAAGCCCAGCTCCTTCAGCCGCTCCTCGTAGGACTTGCTCTCCAGGCCCCTCACCAGCTTCGTCGCCCTTCTTTGGACCCGCTCAAGCACCTCGATGTCCTTCTTGTAGCGAGGGGCCCAAAACTGAACACAGTACTCGAGGTGCGGCCTCACCAGAGCCGAGTACAGGGGGACGATCACCTCCCTAGCCCTGCTGGTCACAGTGTTTCTGATACAAGCCAGGATGCCGTTGGCCTTCTTGGCCACCAGAGCACACTGCTGGCTCATATTCAGCCGACTGTCCACCATCACTCCCAGGTCCTTCTCTGCCTGGCAGCTCTCCAACCATTCCTCTCCCAGCCTGTAGTTCTGCTCGGGGTTATTGCGCCCCAGGTGCAGGACCCGGCACTTGGCCTTGTTGAACTTCATGCAGTTGACCTCAGCCCATCGGTGCAGCCTATCCAGATCCTCCTGCAGAGCCTTCCTACCCTCGAGCAGATCGACACACGCACCTAGCTTGGTGTCATCTGCAAACTTACTGAGGGTGCACTCAATGCCGTCATCCAGATCATTGATGAAGATGTTAAAGAGGACCGGCCCCAGCACCGAGCCCTGGGGGACGCCACTAGTGACTGGCCTCCAACTGGACTTGGCTCCATTCACCACAACTCTTTGGGCCCGGCTATCCAGCCAGTTTCTAACCCAACGAAGCGTGCGCCAGTCCAAGCCAAGAGCAGCCAGTTTCTTGAGGAGAATGCTGTGGGAGACGGTGTCAAAAGCCTTGCTGAAGTCAAGGTAGACCACATCCACAGCCTTTCCCTCGTCCACCCAGCGCGTCACTTTGTCGTAGAAGGAGATCAGGTTCGTCAAGCAGGACCTGCCTTCCATAAACCCATGCTGGCTGGGCCTGATCGCCTGCTTGCCCTTCAAGTGCCGCATGATGACTCCCAAGAGGATCTGCTCCATGAGCTTCCCTGGTACTGAGGTCAATTTTTTTTTTTTTTTTTTTTTATTTTTATTTTTTTTTTTTATTTTTTTTTTCTCTATTGTGTGCACTTTTATTTGAACTGGTCTTAAGTCAGTGTACAGGTAGCCCCTCTCTCCCCCGCATACTGGCACTTCTCCTAGGCAGGGGGGACTGTAAAGCCTTCATTCACATCTATCACTGGGGAACACAGCCCGCTCGCTGAACAAATCAAAGAGAAAGGATCAAGTGTGTTTTGTTTTAAGGCGGAAGATACAAAAAGACACTTGTTGGATTACATAATTTACAGACAAGCGTTTACAACCTAACACCAGGAACCATATTATGTTATTGGAATCCTTATTGGCTAAGATCAATTGAAAAGTTGATTTCTCTGATCATAATCACATGAAGAAACTATTTTGGGTGATTGTATTTGTAGTTTGGGCAACCTGCTGGTTCATCTGTCACTCATGGGGACAACCAGCACTCTCCTGCTCATCAGCCCTCACAGTCAAATGCCCGTCACATCAGTAAATTCACTTTGCCTGCTTTTGTTTTGAGATTGAATAACTCTGTTTCAGTTATGTCTTTAAGGTGCAGGAAGAGTCAGGACTTCCTTGTGGTAGGTACCTTTCACAGAGACTGATCCCCGCTGCCTCAGTGAAAAGAGCTTATGTGTGGGATGAGTGGGTCCACCTCCTACTCATGGCCTTTGTCCTTTTGCTGGCCCCTGGCTCTGCTGCTCCTTCTTTCCTATTCTGTTCTTGACCTCCTTTCACAATTGCCCATCTCCCTCAGCGGATGGTCTCTGCTGTTCTCTCTTTCACCTAATATGGATTTTGATTTGCCACAGGGAAAAGAAAAAAAAAAAAAAGGACCAAAGAAATAACGTTGACTTTGAGCTCTACATTTATGCTTCCTGAACAGAAACTCTGCCTGCATGAAAATCAAATAGGGAAGGGAATAAAACATGGTGATTGTAAGACCAGATTTTCCCTGATTCCCAGAGAAGCCCAGAAGTCAGGAAGTCACTGTCAGTTCCCTGTTTCTGTGTTTCAGCCTTATTTTCAGCACAGGTTAGAGCTTTATGCCACCACTCTTGGCTCTTATTCTGCCTTTCCTGGAGTGGGAAGCATATGGGAATGCATGACAGAGCTTAAGCTTCTGCAATCCTGAGATGGTGAATACTATTACAAATTACAGGAGCCCTGAAAGTGCTCCAGCTTCTGCCTAAGGACAGCCCCAAACCTCCTTACAATCTGTGCAGGCTGTTCTCTGCAAAGCTCTGCAAGACCCCAGGTTTTCTCCCAGGAGGCTCACAGGGTGTTATAAGAGGGCAGCGCTCAGCTCTGCGCAGCTAAGTAGTGTCAAAGTGAGACCATCCGATGACAAACACAACGTGAGCTGAAGCCAGAGACAGTAGCAGTCTCCCCCTCAAACCTCAAACCATGATGGTGCTTCGGTATCACTACAAACATGTGATCTCATTTACAGAATTACAGACTAACGATAGGGTACAAAAATGCAAAGCATAGTGCTAACCTGGAGTTTCATGGTTTGCTCCTTTGGTACATTTGTCTCATAATTAAGGGATAGTTTTTGTCTGTGAATAATAAACATTTTGAGCTTGAATTAATTTGAGTATTTCTGCCCTATCTCGCTTAGTAAAATAATAGAGATATTCTAGGCTATCTCCTATTGCCCATTAATGTTGTGTATATAAATAAGCCAGGTTATCTTTTCCTTGTGAGAAATGTTTTATCTAGCAGGCTCTTGTCCCGTGGTTCAGTACTCCACCACTCTAAATTAGGACACTTTATCTTAAGGCTTCATAATCTTACGAGACTATAATTGGAAAGTTTATAAAAAAAAAATCCTGCTTTGTAAGCTTGGCAGCTGAGATAGAAAGAGGGAATGAGAAGGGCTACAGCAGAATTACACCATCACAGCTAGCCTGACTCCGCTTGACAGAGCCGTTTAATATTTTGACAAGACAAAATATAAAGCAGCATTTTATTCTGTAGAGACTTCACTAGACACAAGCATGGAAGTGCTTGTGATCAATAAAGTTTGCGGTGGAGAGTGATTTATTTACAGCAGGGTATTATGTAGAGAAAGAGCTGTGATATTTCCACAGGCTTTGACGGCATAATGGGCCCCTCTCAATCCTTACATGGAAGGGTTAGATTGTCATGGTTGCTCAGGCAGTATTCAAAACGTTATCTGATCAGCCTTAAAGACTTCAGAACGAGACAGATGATTAGTTACCCTAAACGATCCTCATCATGCAGAAATTGATGATTTAATATAGTCAATGACAGACGATTCCATTTGTACTAGATAAAGTGTCTGCGGTTTGTATCAATCATAATAGAGTTATTATTGAGCATAAAAGAAAAGCATGTTTAATATCATTAATTCCAGATATGTCGCTTTCCACATCTGGCATTCATCCATAGAGCAGAACCACTCCAGGCTATCATTCCTGCCTGTGTGCTGGTGACTCCAGTGTTTTTTGTAATTTCAAAATGTTTTTCAGCACCTCCAGCTAGGTGCAATAACAGTTTACAGATTACCTATGTCATCACATTTTGACAAACTTCTCAATCTGATGTGACCTTCATCTTTAGCCATCTGCTTGCCTTTGTTTCTGCCTTTTTTTTTTTTTTTTTTTTTTTTTTTTGATAAACCTCTGCAGCTTAAAGCTGTAGTGGTTTGTTCCATATTCTTCTAGGTCAACATTTCACCTGTGTAAATCCAGAAATACAGACTGAAATGTACAGACAGTAACCTGGGTTCAAGTCTCAAGACGGCTGACTGTGGGCAAACCTCCTAGGTGTATATTTTCATCACGTATATCAAATGTTTTTTAATTGTTAGGGGTTATAAACAGTGCCTACATAATAGTCAGTATTTGGAAAAATATGCTTTTTAAAAACAGCTCTTCTGCAGGGCCGGTCTTTTTTAAATTCCTCAAAAACATGGGGCAGAATCTGTGTTTCCATAACTGGATCACAGATACCTTTAAGCAAATGAACAGAAACCATGCTGAAAATGCAGCTCAAACCCCTGCATTTGCAATTTGCTAATTTGGCATGGAGCACAGGCAGTCACCAGAGAATCCAAATGTATATGCTACTGCTTTGCAATAGAAGACTAAATTCCTGGAAAAGTACTACATCTATCTACATTTTTTTATTATTATTATTATTATTTATTTCTGTTTTCCTGAGTCCCAAGTAAAACTTCAAATGAGGAATGAAGTACCTATGGGATTTTGTTTCTTTACTCATTCAGATGGATGATTGCATGTTTTTTAGAGATAAATGCTCAAAAACAGAAAATAAAAGTGTTATAAAAATGTGTGAGCAAGCTTGTTTTTAAACACTGAGACCAGGATTTCTTGTTATATTGTTCAAATCAGAAAATTGGAGAAGCATTCTTTTACATGTAGTTGTAAGGGCCTCCTCTCCTTTTTTTCCTGCTTGCATGGGTATTTTATACCAGTGGGGAGAACAGTCCAAATGAGTTGGCTGCCTGCCAGTTCAAACAGCAGGAAGTTTACTGATGCTGGAAGCTTTATTTATTTTGTGTTTTATTTTGGAAGGAGGAGTAAAGAAGGCTAATAACATTTCAGGGGCAAAGAGTGAGTTGTTGTCCTGCACTTCAGGCTCTGCTATCAACCAAGCATTGCAACATCTCCTATACTGCAGAGTTCAATTTAAAGATCAAATCCACTATTACCTCCTCCTCTCCTACTGTCACTCCTCCAACAGAAAGAACAAGAAATCTAAATCATCTGAGTAACTACTGCTGTATATACATGTATGGCAACTAGGAAAGGGAGGGAAATGTTTGCTACTGCATAGAACCCAGTTAATTCTGTGCAAAATAATAGGTTTACTCCATGTATTTTTCCCTATATTACTTTTCTTTTATTTTTTTTAATTGAAATAGATTTAAGAGGGCTTTGTCATTTGTAGATTTTTTTTTTTTTTTTGTGAAATTTTAAAAACAGCTAAATAGGCATACAGATAGATTTTATGGTTTACATGAAGGGTATAGAACAGAAACATATCGATGCAAAGTTTCTTCTTAGTCCAGCAGATACAGAAAGAGGGGTGAAGCAACATCCTGTAAAATTGACATTAAGCAGAAAATCCCAAGGAAATTCACAGACAGCCTGGACTGTCTGCAAGGTCCACGTAAAGCAAGTATCATGATCATTTAACAGTAGCAAACTCCCTATATTATTTTTATTCAGCCTGTACCTAACAATATGATTCCTTCTGCAGCAAAACCATTTTCTCTGGCAAGGAAGAGGCTGCTGTTGCATACCACCTGCCACTCCACCCTGTCTTTCCATTTGCTACCTCCCTGTCTGTGCTGACCTTCGCCCATGGAACCATGCAGACACCACACTAGCCAAAGGACCCAGTGACACCACCAACCCCCTCAGACCTTCAGCTGGGCTTATTTGGGTGGCCTAGTTTTCAGAACAGCCCCAAAAACTCTTCTTTCATGGCATCCAAGAGAGCCATGATCTGCCCTGAGGGGCTGAGGATAAGCAGCCAAAGGAGATGGGGAACATCTTAGCAAGATATCGTTGGCAGAAGACATGCACCTGGAGTTTCATCATTAGCAACAGCAAATCTCAGGGACTTCAAGCAAAGACTTCCAGCCTCAGCTGAGGTTGCCTGAATGACTAAAGCAGAAGCGCTACCTAGGTAGCCACTATTAGCAGCTGATCTTAAGATGGTTTACCTTCTTGGCTCCAATTTCAACAGAAAATGGTCTCAGTTTCAGTCACCAACTTAAAAAAAAAAAAAAAAAAGAGAGAGAGAGATCAAGGACAATACAAGGAACAAATGTTATCTTATTTTGGTAGCTACTTTTCACATTAAAAATGCTTTCATCATGGGGGAAAAAAGGTAAAAAGTATTCAATACAGGAAGCTATAAATATAAAAAATTGATGCTGAATATAGCATATGGCTTAAAGCAGCAGTGATCAATCACCACAATAACTCAAGTCCACTAGACAGCTGAAACTGTCTGAGCAGAGTAACAGGTGATTCCTTCCTTGGCATCATTAAATCTTTTAACAGTTATTTTGTTCTGCATATATGTATATCCATATTTGTATTTGTAGGTATATGTGTGTATGAGGGTAAATGAGAGGAACTGCACCCAGTGAGTTAAGAAAAAATTGTAAACTTTTCATTTCTTTGAGCTAGTGTTGATAGAAGAGAATAAACTATTTTTTTCTAATAGCACTTACTGGAAATTACCACCAACTCACAGGACAACTACCTCTGGGCTTGTATCTCTAGCATGAGACAAGGAAGACATCTGGTTAGACAGGTATCAGATGATAGTGTGCTCACACATACTGTCTACTCAGGGCAAATCTATCCAGCAACTTTTGAAGGAAAGAAATAAAAACCCCAAAACCTGAAAGGAAAAGAGTATTCAAATTACTGTTTAGCATATTAAAACATTTGGTTAACGTAAGTGGCTACTGGTAAAAGAAAAAAATGAGCTCTGAAGAAAGATCTAGGAAGAGATGCAAGAATGAGATACATCGGATCACAGCAGTGAATATATGGGTAGAGAATTTTAAAGAAGAGTGAATAATTGTCTGAGTAAGATTTCCAGTCTTGGAAATTAAAAGGTTCAGAGAAAGCTCTTGAAATCAAAAATACGAGAGGGTACTGACAGTACCATATAAAATGCAGAAGGTGAAATTGTCTGTATTGTTAGGAGATAAAAAAAAGAGTAATGACTGCTTTAAGTGGGTGAGGTGTAGAAAAGGAGCTATAATATAAACTGAAGAGTGGGCCAAGAGGACATACAGCCACTGGTCACTCCGTCCTTTGCTGTGTATCCTGCACCCTCAGCTGGCCATGTTCCGGCCAAGGGGATGCAGGCCTTGGTCACGGGGGAGGGTACGGAGACCCAGTCTCCTCCACCATTGACTCCCATTCAAACCATAATAGCTGTGTGGACACTACATGCAGCAGTTTGCAGCCACAGCTGGCCTCCAGGACCCAGGTGATCGGCAATGACCTTTCTTTTCCCCAGACCCCTAAAACCATTCATTCTTCTGCAACTCTGTTAACCTTGAATAGTAGTTTTCCATATCACCTCAGTCTCTACAAGTATAGTCCTAGAGTTTTGTGCCCAGCTCCCTAGATCTCGAACAGCAGCTGCCTGCACTGGGACAGCCTTCATTGAGGATCACTGAAACAGGCAACCACACTAGGGGCAGTTTCATTTGTGCATGTGGTTCCTGATGGGGTCAATGATTGTGTTCACTGACCACAGTTCAACGTTAGCTTCTTAAAAGAAGTGCAAGATGGTTTCCTTTAAAACTAAAAATAAATAATTAAAATAAAATAAAATAAAATAAAATAAAATAAAATAAAATAAAATAAAATAAAATAAAATAAAATAAAATAAAAATCATCTGGTGAAATTTGAAGCTTAATATAAAGGATAATAAAAATAATGTGAATTTTTAAGTAATACTGGTGGGAGCTCAGACATGTGAGGGACACCATGGGAAGAAATTGGTGTGAAGAAGGTATGTGACGGCTTTAGCTGGTATCAGCAGGACATCCTTTCCAGTAAACATCCAGGTGAGCTGTGCAGCCCTATGTCCTGGTGAAGCTGTCAGCCTGTCAGAGCCTAGCCTTGCCACCTACACAATTTTTGGGAAAAAATAATAAATATATTTTAAAAAAAAATGTTTTCTAATTAATTTTGGAAGTCAGCTGTGATTTACATCTTCTTGTCCAATGGCAGAATTTCCTCATGAAATCCTGCCTCCAAAATCTTAAGATGTTTGGTTAAAGTAACATTTCAGCCACTTTACTTCAGCAAAAGTGACGTTGAACACAATAGCAGAAGAAATGAGAGAGGGCCATATGCAGACAGGCAAGAAAATCAGACCTAGTGTTGTGTGGAACCACTGAAAGTCAAAACATATATTTTATTTCTCACTTTTCAAACAAACACGTGTTTTTTGTGTCCACTCTTTATGGTACATGGAAAAGTAAAGCCTTGGAAAGAGGAAGTAAAGAGAAAACAATTTATAACAGACTTTGCCATACTGGCTGCAGTCCTGAGCAATTCCTCATTTTCTTTCTCATATAATGAGTTAGCTCCTTTTGCAAGAATTCACACCTTGCAGTTTAACATTATTTTTTATTTCCATACCTCAATTCTTGGTGTCTCAGCATGACTGAAGGCATATCCACCCCCAGTGAACTGTTAGCACATCTTCCCCAAGCTCTGTGCTTTCCTTCCTCAGACTTCCACTTAGCATCCTTGTTCGCAATCTGTACCTTTTCCACCATTGGATATCCAACTCTGTCCTTCTAATCTGCACATTTCTGACAGCTTCTTTGCTTTTAAGAGCTAAAAACATAGGTTTCTCCTCCTCTTGTTCTCTCTCACTGCTCATTAATGAATAAGTGGGCTCAGGAGCACCAATAACGGGAATAAACCTTACAGTAGACATTGCAGAGATGGAAAGAAATCAACATTTAAGTGTGTAAGATGGGTATGAATGATGTTATTGGTGATTGCACACATTCACTTGCCTGACTCAGGCTTACCAGACACCTTTAAGAGCACTGCGGTGAATCTCAGAAAAGCACTCTTGCTTGGTCTGACTGTCATTTCCCACACGCGGAATAACACCTGTACTTGAAACAACTTGCCGAGAAAACTGCTACTATTAAGAAAATGTAAACAAAGTTGATAAATTCAGAGCCTGAATACTCAGCAGGGAGACAGACACTCCTACCGGCAAATTCTCCCTCTGAGGATGTAGATACAAGTCCTTGACTTGCTCCAGTCTGCTGGATCTTACTCACAGTGAAAGCAAATGCTGTAAGCAGTGCTCGTATGACTGGCCTGCATAGTCCTGGGTTCCAGCACACCCCTGCATTCTGGGTCCTGGCAAGCTGCACAAGATGGGATTTTTACTGGCATACTTTTCTAAAATCACAACCAAGAACTCAGACCTCAGATCCCAGGATGCCCTTAACCCAGTGAGATACGCATTCATTCTTGTTCACATGGACCAGAAAGATCAAAAAAAATACAGAAGAGTCCAATTCAGAGTGTTAGTCATATTTTCACATAAAAATGCACTTCTATGTGTATTAAAGTTAACGTTGTGGAAAAAAAAAAAAAAACTTTCATATTAATTCTTTAGAATTGAAGCCAAATAATATGAATCTTAACAATTCATCCTATGTAAATGGATAAAAAAGTACAAATAACTATATTCACTGCTACCCCACTATGCAACATTCATGTGTGCACCTAACAAGCAGCAATATAATAATAAATAACTGAATAATAAATCACACTTTGATCCAAGTAACCCAAAGCATTTTACAAATACTAATTAAAACTTGAAATTTCTCTCTCAGGTACTTAAATAACAATGTACATTATTTGTATGTGGGAAAAGTGAGCCAAGGGAGGGTTAAATTAACTCACTCAGGATTCAGAGGGTTAATCAGTGAAAAATCAGTAAGATTATACAAGTTTGTATCCCACTCCTCTATGCAAACCAAGGCAATTCTTGAACCTAAAGGTTCACTTCTTGAACCTAAAGAACACGAGTGTCAGTGTAACTCTAAAAAGGTTTTCCAGAAAATTACTTGTCAGAATTTATTTAATTAGTATAAATTCTATGTATTTGTTTTTAAACTATTACATGGGTTTTCTTGCATCACTGTTTCCTGATATCTCAAGACTCTTGATGGTAAAAGGCAGTCCCTGATCATAATACAAGGCAGCCATACATGTGACTCAGTGACACCTCGATACAATGACACACATTCTCCCACAGTGACCACTAATTGGTCCTCCATGGCCGGTGCTGCTGCCTCCAGGAATTTGCATTGCATCGCACAGAAGCACAGAAACAATAAAATAATTACAGAACAGCTAAGGGGAAGGAGTGTTGCCACAAGCAAAGTGTGCTCCTGCAACAGCCTGGCCTCTCCCCCGGGCTCTGTCGTGCTTTCCTTGGGCAGCAGCAGGGCCTGCAGTGCTGAGCTGACTGCCCTGCCACCATGGTCCCTCCAGCCCCCACCTCCATGGTGCACAGGCACCACTGTGGCTCACCCAGCCTTCTCCACACCCCTATGTGTGGAATTAATGTTTTCCTAATTGTATCTATACCTGCTCTTGCAAAATGATCTGAACTGAAAAAAAAAAATAAATAAAATAAAATAAAAATAAAAATAAAGTAAAAAAATTACTGTCATTATTTTTGAGATTTTTTTCCCCCTGTTAACAAGGGTCATTCCTCGGCACCAAGTGAGGAGACAAGGGAAAGTGGGGGAAGTTCTCTGTGTGTGGAGAAGTGGTGCCTTAGATAGTTTTCAGCTAGATTGTTCATAGAACTTGCACAGCACTGGGGGCAGCTTTGTGACATTCCTGGGGTATTTAACATTATTGATTTTTTTTTGACAAATGACTAATGTAACACGTTCATTACCATTAATCATCCTTTTTCTAATTCGGGTAAACAAGGGCTAGTTGGGTTCATGCTCAGCTAATATCTGTTTTCATAATTATTTTTACAAGGATCCTGTTTGATGAAATTCAAATACGCATTTATCTGAAAGAAAAATATTGATGCCCTTTTCATTTTAGCAAAGTATTCCATAACAGATCAGCTTTCCTTGTTGTGCTATTAAAATAAATAAATAAATGGATAAATATGTTGTTATGACTTTGAGCTACATTTTAAAACGAGCTCTGCTTTTTTTGGCTCTGTTAATATGGAATTCAACAGTAAGCTTCACAATAAAGCCAGGCAGAGAGGAATCACATTCCCATCCTCTCACTTGCCTTTGGCAGCTGGGTTGTTATTAGGTGTGATTAAAATCCCCATATGTTCCCATCGCCTGAGTGATCAGCTTGTGGGCTGCCCAGTGCACACACTGCTCCCAGAAGACCCTGGTTTTCTCACCAGCCATTTGCTGTGGGTGTGAGATGAGAAGACCACACAGACACCAGCTGTGGCACTGGACTTCCTTCCCACCAGGGAGGAGCACCCCAGTCCCTGGCCAGCATCCTTCTTGACAGGTGCATCAACCGCCCTGAAGGGGACAAAGTCATGTAAAGATTGCTATTTTCCCAACATATCCTTCCTGTTCCAATATATTTCAATAATATTAAACACATCTCCTCATTATCTGCTTCAAATCTCTCTTGTTACAGTCAGTAATTGTACTTTTCATGCTGCTCTTATCCAGCTCCTCCAAAAAAAACCTTCATCTGCTTATGCTGGCTTTGTTGGCTTTTCACATCTCCTTTCAGTTGTGCCTTCTGGCCTGCTCCCACTGGCCTTTAAAGACGGGTTGATAGCTGGGCTATCTCCTTTTCACAGTGATTGCAGACAGGACTATTGCAAACTGAAGCCTGGTGTTGCCAGCCTAGCTCCCCCATGAACTCTCGTGTCCCACTGCCAACAGCCATGATGTTACAGCACCCACAATATTTCCCAAGCCCCTTTCTTCCTTATTATCTGTAAGAAAGGCCAAAGGTGGTACCTCTATTTTCCCTATTTCTATTTTAGTGCTACAAAGCTGTTCTGTGCGTACTGTACTGACAGACTCATCACAGAGTAATTTAAATAGAGTTGTAAAGCACATTTATTTATCCTAATGAACATACCAATAATGCTCTTGCTGTGATGCCTCTGTTTCCTGAAACCAACAAACCCTGAAATAATATTGACAGGACCAATTGCTTGAAACTTTGTAGAAAACAATGGGTATTGAAGATACAAGAAGTCACACTAATAGGAATCCTGTATGGCAAATGACTCCACAGAGGATAAAAGGTATGAAAAATACTCACTTTTGTTTTAAAAATACAATTTCATGTATTTGGTATGTTATTTAACATATTAAGCCGAGGTAGGAAGGAAGGAAGGAAGGAAGGAAGGAAGGAAGGAAGGAAGGAAGGAAGGAAGGAAGGAAGGAAGGAAGGAAGGAAGGAAGGAAGGAAGGAAAGAAACTGGCAACTGTGGTCTCCTTAGACTTCCTGAGAACATATGAAGAGCAAAGAGTGGTTAGCAAAAAGTGAATTTTAAAATTCATGTACTCATTACTGATAAAATCTATTCAGCTACATAGTGCTAATATAAAAACCCTGAACATTCTAAAAACAGTGTAAAAACAAACAAACAAACAAACAAACAAACAACAACAAAAACAGTTAAACATAAATTCAGTTAGCTAAGGTGTATAAAAATAAATACATGCCTGACACCATGTTCTACTAAAAGGATTTTTAGGGCACAGGAAGAAGGTCTCATCCACTGCATAACCCTGCTCTACTATCTGATTTTTACACCATACTGACAGTGATTTTAGAATGAGAAAAAGCGGCTAGCTGCTGCTTCTTGGGCCCTCAAATGTCTGATGGCTGGTTTGGAGAGAAACTTTAAAAATGAATCATTTCAGAGGAAAAAAAAACAGATGATAGCTCTGAAACAGATCAGCTAGTTAAGTGAGAAAACTGGGGCTTCACCAAGCTTCAGATGCATCCTACACGATCATGCCAGGGGAGTTTCAGAGATATTGCCTTGAAAATTAAGCTACAAAGAGAATCATTAAGTAGTAAATAATAAGATAGTGGAAACTGAGGCAAGGTACCACAGAGCTTGACACATCAAATAGTCGGGTATTGATAAAGAGATGCAGAGATTTTGTCCCTGACACTTGAGCAGGCAGACTGGGAAGAGATGTAGGCCACACAGGCCCCTTCCTTTTCATGCTTGCTATTACATCAGGACAAACATATTTTGTTAAAGTAAAGACTGGAAAAGTGAACCCTACATCATGAAACTGACCTTAGGAAATGCTCTCAGTCCTGTGTCTTTTTTAGCATGTAGCAACTATGGTGACTTTGGTCCTTGAGTGCAGGTGTGTGGTTTTTCAAGCAGAGCGTTCATCTAAAAGGATCAGATTGCTGGTGTTAGTTTTGCTTGTCCTGCTTTTCATGGCAGAATAAGGAAGAAAACATGTCTTTTTCTTCCATCTGTGTTATAGACTTTTGCAAATTACAAACTACTGAATAATTCCAAACAGTTTTTTGTTTTGTTTTGTTCTGTTTTGTTTTTATCATTAAGTGTTTTCTCTATTGACAATAGTATCTGCCTGTGACTGTAGACAGGCAAATAAATAATAGGTTTATCATAATCTCTTCCTTAGGTGATCATCCCTAGAGACCTTAATTTTATTTGCAACAGCTTTCTGTCTTTCCATGAAGAGAAGGAATTTATAGATAGTTTAAAGCTATAGGAGAAATTCAAATATATGGCACATCTGTTAAAGCATTCCCTGATTGTCTTAGGTTACCTACTGGCTCCATTACTACATTTCAAAAAATCAGAAATCAAAGACTAGGGAAATGTTCTCAGCTTTGTAGTGTTTGTAGTGGGCTTCTTTGCAGCTTCAGAGAAGCTGCAACATTTTAGCAGTTCCTGTCACTGACCTTACCCATACTTTTGCAGTTTCAGCTTGAAGTTTGCTTGCTTTGATATAAATCATTGCAATGTTGCATCACCATGGAGCACACACAACATGTGCAATGGAAGAAGCTGATAACCTGGGCTTTGGCTGATGATTATTCTTTGCCTTGGTAGAGGAAGGTAGATTGAAACTTAAAACTCCCCAGCATAGGGTCATCAGGCTCTAAATAGTTTATCAAGTTATTGTATTTAAAATATTAAGACACTGGCAACTATGATATGATTGCCAAACTACAAATTCTGTTTCTGAAAATAAATAAATAAATAAAATAATTGAAAACTTCATGTATTGAGGTGTTCTCCTGTTATTCTTCTTATTCCTTCTGTTTTTAATGCATCTGAGCCAAAGGTTTCAGGGTTGTTTATAAAGCAACTTGCAGAGCTTTCTGGGGTCATGTATATGGTCTTTAGTGCTTGTTTTCCTTATAAGGTGCTGCTCAGTAGTGCATGGTAACTTCAACAGTTTACAGTTTATTTATTTAATATTCCTGAAGAATGAAACTTCAAAAGAAGAATAAGATTATGTGCCTGACCAGTTTCCTCCTCAGAGTACAACTGACTTTGGTATTATTGTAGTTACAGCAGACAGAATTCCAAGCCCAGGTCTTGCCTATATAAATTTTCAATGATATGCAGCTTATGACAGCCTCTTTTCCAGACTTACTTTTCCAAACAGACCTGTTGAAATTAAAATTGCATCCCAAATCGATTTCTGCAAGGAAATTTAAACATCAACAACAACAAAAGAATAAAGAAGGATTTCTTATACATAATAGCTTATACACCTTAAACTCACAACATTGATTGCTGACTGCCAAAAAGAGGAGAAACTACCTGTCCATTGAGTGGATATGAGAGCCTAGGTTTTGTGTATTGTGACTTGGTATTCAAATAGCAGATTTTCTTAACCCCATATTATAATTCTCAGATGTGTTTGCCAGTGGAGAGAGAAAATGGGATGTGTTGTGTATCATGGAAAAAAGACTGAACATAGATTACATATAGATTGAACACAGAGAATACACGTTCAAGAAATCATGCTCAGAAATCTCCCTGATTTCTCTTTTGCTGGTTTATATTTGTGCCTATGAAGGCAAACATTGCTCTAGTTTCTGAAATGTTAAAATTTCTACATAGTGCAAGGAAATTAAAAGTGATTTCAGCTCCTTACTATCAGCAGCCAGAACTTAATAGTCAATATCACGGGAAACATTTTAATTTTTAGCCACGATTTCTGTCCAGTTACCCACAAGTACTAGTAGGCATGTAGATAAGTGCCACTGGACAGAGCTACTGTAGCTTGAGCAAAAGATCACTCCCAACCTTAAAAATAAGAAGCAGCCCCCATCCTTATAAGCAACAAAACTTTTACTATCTGCAGTCTATTGACAAATGGTTTACGTACAGTTGTGTGGAATAATGTGATTTTAAAGTATTTGCTAAACTAATTTCCTCCAGATATCATGCATCTGATTACAAGTCCACAGAAAATTCATAACAAAATTGAATTATTATCAGCATTCATATTCCTGTCACACCTATAGATACAGGTCATAGATAGGTGAGCCATTCTGCCTGGTGTTGTATGAGTCAAAGAAAATGGAGAGTGACAATCTCATGAGAAAAAGTTAGTAAATAGTCCCCATGATTAACATTTTGAGCAGAAAAACTAATGCTTCAAATACCCAGATGGCAAAAAAAGTAAAGTCAGTTTTTGAGTCAAATTCCAAATCCCACCTTTGTGAATTCTCTTCCGCCCCCCCCCCCCCCACACACACACGCACACACACAAAAAATGTGAAAGGACAATCATAAGAAAGATTGGTGTAAGAAAACTGCTTCAGCAATTGCCTGAGATTCATGGGAAAACAAAATTCAAATGAGAAGTAGGAGACTCAGTGTAGAAGAATACAGATTCCTACAAAAATGTCACTACCTAGGTAGCTGAAAACCTTGGGTCTCTGAGCAGATACAGCAAACATCAAAAGCCCAAGCTTTATTTGCTCCTGGGACTGAGCTGCAGGGAACACCTACACATTACAAAATTGTTTTGATTTCCTCTTTCCCTTTTCCCACTCCTCTGCAAGGGTACTTTGCTCATTCAGGCCAGCTCTGATCCTTTTTTCTCTTATTCTCCATCCTCTTTTGGCTTCTGGACATCTTTAATATGCACAACAAAGTGTCTGTTTCATTACAAGCAATCTGTATTCAAGGATATCAAATTTGTGTAAATTCCACAGCATTGCACAATGTTTCCATTTAACCTGAATGAAATTCAAGTGCAAATGAGGTGTTAGTCATTCATGAATAGAACCCTTAATGTGTAGACATGTTTTTTTAAGGTGAATTTAGTACTCAGCAAAAGGTGCCAAATTGACAACACTGCAAACTGAAGTCTCCGATGAATTCTTGTATAAGATATGACGGGATAAGGCAAGACACACTCCTGCATTTAAGGCTGCTGATAACTAGGAGTGACTAGTACTAGAGATGGAAAGAAAACTCAAATATTTTGTATCTTTTAAGGCTTCACTCTCTGTGGAGGGAATTGAAATGCCTACGCAAATCCAGTGGGTTTTGTGATATAACATTTTGGGATATGTAAAACTGAGAAATGCAGATCTCTGAGTCATTTCACTTAAGGCACTCTGTAATGAGATATAATCAATGTTGAACACCTAGGGGTGAAATCCCCCCCCCCCTTTTTTTTCCACAGGTGGGTTTTTGTTACACTCCAAGGATAGTCTCTAATCTGTTATTGTTAAGTAATATTTATATTGATGTCACCCCCAACTAAGCAAAATGATTGCAAGTGCTGGAAACAAATATTGTATAAAAGGTTGAAACAGTATTTTCATTTTGAAAATACTCTGCAGACTGCTTTTTAAGCAAATACATAATCCTGAAATGTAAATGGCAGGTGACACCTAGCCACTGGATGGATCCTGACTAGCCATAGAAAGGAAGGCCTCCTACTCACTTACAGAGTAAGTGTGGTCAATTCCATCACCCATTTTCTCACCTGTAAAGCATAGACTGTACCTAATTGGAATTAAGTTCAAAGTGGTTTAGCATATATGAGGAAAAGGATGTAAACAAGAACAACATATTATCTCTAAATACCTTCTATACTTCCTATGCTCACGCAAGGTAAGTTGTGCATTTACAAAATATAGGGTATATAGGACAAGGAGACAAGGACTGATGGCCAAGAATTGCAGAGGAACTTTGCAAAGCTGTATAGCTGGTCAATATAAAGGTAGATAGAATCCAATATGAATGAATAAAGACTAATGCACACAGGAGAAAGTCCTAACTTCAAATATGAGATAATATTTTTTCTGAACCACTAATTCTAATTCAGCAATAAGAATATATTCCAGATCCAAGGAAGAATTATGAACAGTGCTTATTAACAGTCAAAGCAACAAATAAAGTGTTATGAATTTTTAGGAAGGAGTAGTGACAAAAAGAAGTCAACACATAATGCCTTTGAATAAATCTATGATTCATCCACATTTTGAGTACCTTTGCAGATCTTATCTTGTTTCAAAAAGGTTATAGTCAAACCAGAAAAGGCCAACTAGGCTAATGCACATCTCTTCAAAGAACAACTGAGTTTACCGGACATCTCAGCTTGGAAAAAGAAAACTAAGAGACAATGGATAAGCCTAATCATGAGCAGCCAGAAAAGAGTGAAAGGGCATTGATTCCCAGGGCATCAGTTCACCAACTCTCCCAGTACAGAAATGTAGGAGGCAACAAACATAGCGTGTAGCTATAACTTTCTGATAGTTGAGAACAGAAAACATAAAGCTATAAACCAGGTTGTTTTGTTGGTACTGACTGCAATATCTGTCCATTCAACCCTCTCATGCTTCTTACATGAGTCTTGACACTCATCCACCCACTATTCCAGGAAAATACAAGCACATTTGTGTGTGCATGCATATGTGTCTGTGTACATTTTAATACAATGCTGCTGCTTTGAACTAATTCTTAAATTAGTTTGCACACCTTCTTTTTCAAGTTTCAAGTGAGGAAGGAAAGGCAATTCCAGCTAGCACTCAAGGCAAGGATAAAACGTTGTGTGACCATTTGGAACTCTCACCCAATTATCATAATCATACTTTCTAATTTTTTAATAAAACTTAAAATCCATATCTAAACAAAAGTTTTATTCATCTAGTAGAAATGAAACTTTATTCATAGTTATTAACCATTAGAGCAGACATCCCCCTTATATAAATATCTATAAAGTAATGAGTCTTTCCTGGAATAAGATGCATATTAATTAGATCCTACAGCACTTGAGAGACTTTGGTTCAATTCCCACCAGTAAGGTCAGGAAATGCATCCACAGTAGTTAGCAGCTAGTTTCAAAATCTCAATGCACCAAGCACGATAGGGTCATTCAGTGGTGCAGGTACCCCAAGGGAAGGGTAAAACAAGAGCCAGGGATTATTTCACAGTACTGAACTGGTACACTGTAGGAGTGGAGTGACAGACTTTCCTTTCAGAGCAGAAAATATTGCCAGCATACTGTCCTTATTGCCCACCCTCATTACAAAGAATGCAGCATGTGAAGCAATTAATTGGATGATATGGGCTAGAACTGGCTATGAAGATTTTGTGTCTTTGTGTGTGTGTGTGTGTGCATGTGCGCATGTGTGCGCATGTGTGTATGGGAAGACACTAACGTAATATACAGTGACAACACTCACATAGCCACACCAAAACAACCCTGCACAATTAGACTAAGACTAGCTTCATAAGATATAGAAGATTCAATGCTGAATAGGGTATAACAATGCAAAAAAGCTTTCTACCCACTTGAATTTTAAATTCAGATGATGATTCACTATTATGGAATGATGGATTTAATATCTCATCGTTGCCCATGGACTGCTAATGAAGCAGGCTCTAAACACTAGAAATCTTTATGGAGAATATGGAATTTCCATGGGAACAAGATTCTCTGAATACCTCCATGCTATCAGGACAGTATTTTTTTTAAATATATATTTCTATTGTTTTACCAGTTGCAACAAAGTAAATTGGTAGGAATATCCTCTGTAATCTTTGAGTTTTGTTTGGTTTCCATATTGAATTACAGCACATACATGGAGAAAAGGCAAAGCATCCTTACAATAGACTTTAAAAATTTTTAAGAATTGATCATTTCTTTTTTAATGGAAAATAAAATCCTTCTGAAGAACTCAGACAATAAAGACAGTTGTATGAGAGAGAAAAAAAGGCTCACCAGGCTAAAATAAATAAATAAATAAATAAAATTTTTATATCAGTTAGAATAGTTCTCTGATAATTTTACATCACATAAGTAGCTGTTGTGGAAAAAAAATAAAATCCCAAGCTAAAGAACATTCTCAATGTTTCATAGTACTAGACATACACTAGAAACAGCAGCGTGAGGAAGAAATTGTTCCTCATGGGAAAACTACTCCTTTGCACTCTTTACAGAGGTGCTACTCTTTCCTCTGAAGCATCTGGTGCTAGCTGTGTTTGGAGGCATGATACCTGGAGATCATGACCTTTGGTCTGCTTTGGCATGTAGTTTCTGTGTTTGCAGATTGCAGCCTACACCAGTATGTTATCTGAATTAATTCAGTGCTGTTTATCAACACAAATAATTCACAGGCAATCATTTTCTTCATGGTTAATCATAAATTTTAGAAAAGGCAATATCTACTGTGGGCAGTAGATTTGTAGTTACCTTATGATGAATATCTGTGAAATGATCGGGAGTATTTTTCTTAATTATAGACACAATTGTGCAGACATGCTTTTCAGGCCCGTATCTGTGTATGTGGACATCTCCATACTTGCATGTTGTAAAACATGCAAATGAGGACAGAACTGATCACTGTGCAAACAGAATCTTGCTATTAAGCTCTGGGTAGCCTAGGGAGCCATATCTATTTCAAAGTGTTCTCCAGGACAACAGTGGTTGTTTTACCATGTATGTATAACACATACACATTGTGCATTATACTGGCTTTTTCATTAAATTTATTGAATTTGACTTAAGAGAAACAGGAATCCACACATGGAGTGGGGAAGAGCATAGCTAACTTATGGCACTCAGGTCACATTTTTTCTTCATATGCATCTTAGGTTTCTTGCTGCTGAAATCTTGAATATCTACAGGGCTCTGAGGGCATGGGAGTCCAGGAGGTTTTTCTCCTTGATTCTGCCAGTGAGAGAGATCCATTTGACAAGGAGTGGAGGGATCCTGTGGAGCAACAACTGGTTGCACAGCTGGAGTTGACAACAGGGATATGCTTTTTATAAGCATAGGACCTTCCCTGAGGACTGAGGAAGAGACAGGATCCACCCAATGACATGGGGCAAAAGCATCTCTACCAGAAGGCAAACCAGTTGGCCCAGTCCTGGTTTCCCCAGTACAAGAAAGATAAGGACTTACTGAATTGAGTCCAGCAAAGGGCCAAGAAGATGATTAAGGGACTTACACAGTTATCATAGGACGAGAGACTGAGAGAGCCAGGGCTGTTAGCCTGTAAAAGAGAAGGCTCAAGCGGATCTTGTCAGTCTGTATAAATACATGATAGATTGGAGGGAAGTAAAGAAGATGGAGCCAGATGGAGCTCAGTGGTATTGAGTGAAAAGATGAGAAACAATGGACACAACCTGAAACACAGGGAATTCCACCTGTGTGGAAAGTTTTCAACATAAGAAAACACTTGTTGCTGTTGCTTAGTCAAACTCTGGATCAGGTTGCATATAGAGGTTGTGGAGTCTCCATCCTTAGAGATACTTGAAACATATCTAGACAACTGTCAACCTGCTTTATGTAACCCTACTTTAACAGGGAGGTGGACTAGGTGATCTTTAGAAGCCTCTGCCAACCTCAGCCATTCTGGGATACTCTAAATTATTGTCAACCTGAAAAACTCCTTCCCAGTACACACCAATTGCACAATAATTTATCTTTCTTCAGTACATATGTTATTTGCAACATAGTAACACCACGGTTTCCATACCTTTACTCCTGTCACTGCCATCTCATATTCTTTTTAAGGGTGGTCCACATTACTTGAACACATTTTCCCTGACAGAGAGGCGAGGAGAAAAGTCACAGCTCGTGCTTATGCACAAGAATATAAAAGCTCTTGATTATACTGAGTCTCAGATTGTGAATCACAGGGAAGATTTTCAATGTCCAGCAGCTAAATGTGTTAGCTATGACATTTCTGAAATTCTATTTTTGTATATGTACCAGGAAGAAAAAAAAAATCACTTTATATCTGTCCTTTAGCACAATATTTGTTTAACTGCAGCTTTGATGCTGCCACCATATACTGCATTGCATTCTTACAGCTCCAGTTTTACAAGCTATACGTATTATAGTTTTCAGGGCTAGACTTTTTTACCCAGGAATTTTTACTCTTAATGAGAAAATAATCTACAAACAGCACTCTTACATATCCCATAACCTCTTTGCTGGTAAAATGTTTGTTTAAAATTTTCTTCAGAGGAGAAATTACATTTCATATCTGGTTATTGTCCTAATGAAATCTCTTTCTCTTCCTTACAGTGCCCTTATCTGAAATGTTAAATTTTAACTTACTTGAGTTATAAATACTATGTGAATTAATTGTCAACATTGTTTGGAAGGTTTTTTAATTGGCCTACAGGGAGACTTTCTGTATATATTAAACAGATTATTTGTCTGAATTGCTACTAACCCACCTTTAAATTTCCTTTGCACACATAAAACTCAAAACTGTTTAATATTTTTTTAAGAAATGTTTGGTTTTATGGTTCACATTAGGAAATGACTGTTAAAAGTTAATGTAAATCAAGATTCCTGATTGGTCTAAGTGATGTCATACCAGAGTCATAATGCCCAATAAATAAATAGGTTTGGCTGTTCTTCTTATTCTTATTTATAAATTCTGTTTCATAACAGCAGTTAGATGCTTCAGGCCACGCAGTTCTTGGGGATTATTGCACTTGTCAGGTGTTTAAAATCACTCAGTCCTCTGCCTGTGCCTTATAATACCACTGGAGGCATATAATCAACCAGAAATGCGCTGCCTGGAGTGTTTTAATGCTTTATTATGACATATCTAACTTTCAAAATAAATTATTTATTGGGAAGCTTGGAAGTATCATAATGATATCCAATCAGTTGCTGAGAAATATATATGAGATCAGGACAACACATCAGAAAGAGAGAGACAGAGGACAGAAAAAAATGCTAGCTCATCAGTCATCCCAGACCAAAACAATGTATGTGTGTCTATGCCTGTAGACATAGTTATGAGTGTGTACACAGGAATGGATGCATTTGTACTTGTGCACAGATTTGTATGTATCGAGCATCGCACAGTACATGCATTTCAGTTATGTGTTCATAATTGATTGCTGATATAAACCATAGACAGCCTGTATTGATTTAATATCATAAAATTAAAAAAAAATATGTGGGTTAAATAAATGGTAATAACTTAAACCTCCTATTAAACAGAAATTTAGGATATCCTGTACTTAGTTAAGTCATTCTATGTTTAAGAATCAGCTTCTGTAGCTACATCATGAAGCCTAGCTACATCAGTTGACATTACAAATTGCATTTCATTTCATTATCATTACAATTGCTAAACTACACCCATTATTCAAAACTGAATTTTAAAAGCAAAACAGAAGATAACAATGTCATTTTCTTAAAAAAAAAAAAAAACAAAAAACACCACCAACATATCAACTGTACAACAATGAGAGAAATTCAATACTCTAGGGTTTAAATTTCTAAATTAAATTCCAATTTGTAAATTATTATGTGGAAATAAGGAATTCTAGTTAGACAATAGTG
Source organism: Anas acuta (assembly GCF_963932015.1). Lineage (NCBI taxonomy): Eukaryota > Metazoa > Chordata > Aves > Anseriformes > Anatidae > Anas > Anas acuta. The sequence goes on from NC_088984.1 coordinate 18,217,983, forward strand.
CTAAATAACAGTGTAAACCCTGCAGGGGACCAAATTATGTTTTAGAGAGGGAATATGAAAAGTTTTTTGGAAAAAAGCCAGTTTTAGGTAGGGGGTGTTTAAAGCCTTGGGAGTTACTGTAGCAATAGAAAAGATTAATAATTTGCACATGTGAGACTCCTGGCAAGCAGGACGCAGCTGTAAAGAATTAACCCCTCCTGAGAGACATAAAAACATGGAGCAGCTGAGAAGAAAAGGGTGGGGGGAGAATGCAAAAGTATGCAGAGTGCAGATGTACTAGAAGAGAAAAATATGTAAAGTAGGGTTGGAGAATGTACTGAGATTTTATTGTATTGAGGGGTGGGGTGAGGTGTCTTCTTGGCAAAATTTGGGTATACAGGAAAAAAAATTAAATACCAGAAGAAGACAAAACTGATTCTATGTTACTGCCACTGAGCGCAGCTATTCTGGATAAAAATCTGAAAGCCCACAACTCCTTATTGAAAGGACACTCTCAAAGTGATCTGGCCTAAAACTAGACCAAACCGGCTTTGTTTTGGTGTTCATGCATGCCTGCCTCTGCTCTGCATGCTGACTCCATCATTCTTGTATGCGGGCAGGGTGCTGAAATACAGAAGATGCTTGCTGAAGTGATTGGAGGGCAGGCTCTCATATGCGCAGAAATCGAGCAAGCAAAGCAGATCTGGGGGTGAAGCATTGTGTGCTTGTGGATCTGTAACTGTGGAGAAACCCAGCTCCTGATATTTGTTCTTCCTGGCTGCCTACCAGATTAATTTCTATTGTGAGGGTCCAATTTTGCAGCTGCTCAGCATGACAGAACTGCACCCCTCCCCCAGACAAATTCAATAGGGCTGGTGCATGGGCAGTAGCATGGTTGCACCCTAACTCAGATGATAACTCTTTTATAGTCTGGGAGAAGGCCAAAGCAATCCAATTTTTAGGTTGTATTAGATATCTGAGACTATTATCCTTCAAGAGGAGAAATTAGGTTTTAGAGAGGTGAAATACATAGTCCTTCCACTGATCTTTAGTTGCTGTGTATTTTTTTTTCTCTTGGAAAAACAAATTGATAAAGACAATGTTTGAAGTGATCATTAACAGAAACAATGGAGATGTTTACTTAGATTAAGTCACAGACAGCAGCATCCTTTTCTATTAAAAGAAAGAAGTAGTCTTGAAAGTATGCCTCTTTAAATGTTACATGAATTATCTAGAATCCAGATGATGGATTTTTTTTTTCTTGTTTATTAAGAAGGAACATAAATAGATTACCTTGTTTAGGTTTACTGTGTTTAGACTTAATAACAAGCCCAAGTATCCTACATGAGGTAAAACAGATTCTATTATAAAAAGAGAAAACTAAAAAGAATACACTTTTACCATACTAACTCTTTCAGTAGAGTACTTTTTCAGGAAGTCCATTCAAAGAAGTCTCTGGAGGCTACAGAGAATAGGAGCAATAAGTTGTAGGAGATGAATGTGTTTCCTTGCTTTCTGTGCTTGTTCTCTACAAATAAAGTATATTACAACAGTTTAAGTGTTTAATGGTCCCTCAGATTTCTCAGTTGTCCTCTCCCTCTTCCCCCATAGCTCCAATCATGTATTCACACATCTTCTACAGATACTTCCTATTAATTTTTCTCTACAGTTTCCTATATGGTTCCCACAGGATTTAAAGGCTGCTTTCCTTCACTCCTTGCCAAAAGCCTTCTCATGTCCATTAGCCCACCAGATCACAAACTCAAGCATTGCTTCTTTGCAAATATTGCCCCTCCACCATCCTTCTCCAGACTTGTCTCTTGCCATTCAGATTAAAATCTCTTCCCTTTCATTAAGTCGTATTTCAAAAAATACTTGCACCATCACAAAGCAGGACGTCCACTTATTCAGACAATGCTGTACTTCTCTCACTCTCAGCTATTCCTTGATTTCCCTTTGCTTGGGTGCAGGAAAGCATACAGGCAGCCAAAAGTTTATTGAAGGAATATTCTGGCCCAAAACTGAAGTTGTTGAGATAGGCACTGGGGCAAGGTGGTGCAAAGCACACAGCTACAGGTTGTACTTTGCAAGCAATGCTGATGGCATTGGCATAAAGCATGTGTGAATCTGCAGTGCAATGCATCAATACATAGTAAATTTTAATCTGTTCCTACAAATAATCTGTTTTCTCAGTTGTTCAAGTCCACAGTTATACCAATTACGTGAGCATCAGCTGACATCACACCAACACTTTTGTATTGATGCCACAATGAGGTCTGTCAGATTCTTCTTACATCTTAGATATAGCCTTTTATTCCCATATATTTAGCAATGCATATAAAAGTTCATCTTAATCGTTTTACCTTGTCTTTCTGTGGTGGAAGAAAATATGACCTTTTCTACTTCTCATTAAGCAGGATGTTGCAAAGATCCTAAATACTAACATCATTTTTTTTCCTCTACAGTAACTTCTCCTTTATCACACAAAACCAAAGCAACTTGCCTGTGTTGCTTTCAGTGTTTTTAAGACTAAATCTCTCACAAGTCTACCTCCAATCTACCAAATACCCTTTCAGCACCAACTTCTGTCAGAGATCCCTCTTCTTTTTCTCCAAGCTACCCTTCTGTTCATTTCCAGCTGGGTGAAAATGTCATACTGCTCCCCTATCTTGTGCTTGCAAATGTCTTCATAAACCTCACCTCTCCCTGGCATCATGTCCACATGCCAATTGGTGGGTGGAGATTGCTGTCTGTCATGCTGATTACCATTGCGTTCTTATGCTGCCAAAAATGTGTCCAGTCTCTACACTATTCGTGGTCTGTAGGCACTTTGGGACAGGACCATTTTACTTTGTGTTTGTATGAATAATAACATGTGCTAAGGTATTGGGTCTGCTACATACACAATCTATGCAATGCAGATGGATCAAACTGCAACCTAGTTGTGTGGTGGTATTTTACATTAAGAAAGATTTCTGCTACAGAATAAACTTGCATTTCAACTTGGTCAACAGGAGTTGAGCCACCACCCAACTGTACACAGTCCCCACCCTTACTTCAAAATTATATATTACGCTCTAAAAAAAAGTGTCCTCAACCTATGCTAAAAAACTAAAATGATTTGGATGCATTGACCTTAAACATTGCAATTAGCCAGGATATTTCTAATAACTTCTGTATGTAGGATATATATTTTTATATATACATACATATTTTGAAATTGAATCACTTGTTGAACTATATGTCAACATCATTGCCACTATAAACTAAGAAACAAGAACTATTCAACAAAAAATCTGACCTTGGTTTTACAGTGCATCTGTTTAAAACATGCTGAGTATTTTTATATCCTTTCCATTCACTAGAGTTTTATCAACAAAGGCACATTGTGTATTCTCTAAAGCCCATGCACACACATGCATACATGTCAGCAAAATTGACAGTTAGCCTTTACTACAAATAACACTGCTGGTTTCTATTTGAAGCCCCTACTTCCTTCTAAGTTCACCAGACTTCAACCAAATGATATGAAGTTTCTCAAGTCAGATAACATTTTAGTCCTATGTTTTAGAAAGTTTCAGCTAAAATAATTCACTCCCTGAGAACAGGTATCTTTGCTTAAATTGAGCTTTCCAAATGTCATATTTTAAACTCAGAAAGGCCCTCTGTCCCTTAGATCAGAATTTGTTGTGCACAAGTTGGTACTGAAAGGTGAGAGAAGGGAGGGAACTCCCTGACATAGACCCACAGGTAGAGAAGTCATACACTGAAAATTAGAGTTTTCCTTTGCCATATTTGAAAGGTCTTTTAAGAGACTGGCTGCTGGTGTTTACTTACATGAGAAAACTTCCAACTCTATCCAACTGTCCTCAGCACTGGGTAGGATGTGGTTCCACACAGGTCCTGGGCACCACCAGCCCCTGATGGCTTCCAGATCTCCTGCCAGAGGGGACAGGGAACAAAAGACCGTGAGAGGTCCCACCAAATAGCATTGTAGGCAAACATAGTAGCAAATGTAAGCAACAGCTACTTCTGGCCTGACCAAAAGTGCCCAGATTTTGGAAATGGGTGAATCCACCCAAAGGCATCCTACACCAAAAAAATCCCAAATCTTTCTACAACTTCTGAGACTTTTCTTTCTATGAATGTATCTTATCTTTGAATCCTTTGTATTTTTGGCCTCTGTAACATTCCATAGCAATGAGTTACAATACCACTTCTTTTATGAAAAATTAATTCTCTATATTTTGCTTGTTTTAAACCTGTGTCCTAAAAATTTTCTTGGGTGTACACTGACTCTTGTATTGTGAATAAATGATCATTAATGCCCTTCCTGGACAAATTTACTAAGTTTCTCATGGTGAAGAATGTTTGAGAGACTTGAATTCTGAACTTTTTCAGAACTTTCTTGATTTTTCAGTGTCATCTTCAAATCATAACTGAACACACTGGCCTATTTTATTTTTAGGTTTTATCTGTATCTTAATTTCCTGGTGTTGTCAGAACAGGACATGCAGATAATGCAGACAGAATTCCTGTCACACAGTAATTTAGGCTGGTATTAAGTTATAGAATTTCTTTAACACTTCAGCTCTGAAAGCAAATTCTCCCTATATGCAAACATATCTGTACATAAACTGTGTAGCTCATAGCATTATATCTACATCTAGGATACCACTGCAGCTCTGCAGCTTCAATCAATTAATGCTAAGATCTCTTTACAACATGAATACCATGCATATTTCAGATTTATGGGAGAAAAAAGCAATTTAGATAACCATGAATTTCAAACAATCTGTGCCACAGGATACAATGACATGATAGCCAGTCTGACAATAGTGAAAAAAGTGACCTTTTCTGGTCTGCATTCAGCCAAAAAATTCAGCAATTATGCTATATTAAAACACCACATAAAGATATACATTTATTAATATTTTCTTCCAGGTGTTGATGTCAACAACATAATCCCAAATATATACATACTCATGCCAAAGGATTTGTATGATTTTCTCAAATGTGCTTCATCGTTTACAGAATTGGGACCCAAAACACCATATTTCATTATCAGACTGTCCAAAAGAAAACTGCAAATTAAGTACCTTTAAAACTGCTCGGTCAGGTAGTATAAAGGTGCTATGCTTGCAAACATTTCCAGATAGACATTTTAATTGCATTAAGTTGTGACTAAGAAATGAGGCTGGTCCTGCAGTGAATATATTATGTAAATACTAAGCATTTAAACAGGAAAATTATATCTAAAAATTATAGAAATAAAGAAGTCTTTTAATTTGCATCTAGGAACAGTTCCTTTATCAACTATGTAACGTAAGATTCATTTAAATTTTTAAAAATAACAAAAACATGTGGAAAACAAGTAAAAAAAGTGTAAGGAACAATTTAACACCCTCTAGAAGATGAAACCAGGCCATACACTAAAGATAAGTAAGTGAAGAGATACTGTTTTAACGAAGATGAATATAAGCATATGCTGATGTATTTCCTGGAGAGGGGTCTGGAGGCCCTGGCACTTATCTACTTGCAATTCAGATTTATTTTAAGTGATTTCTGAATAAAATCTGCCAGGATATTTCAAGAAAATGAACACAACTAAACTAAACAAAACAACAAAAAAGGAAAGATATGTAAGTTCCTGTGAATTAAAATAAATAAATAAATAAATAAAATAGAATTAACAGCAATATCAGGCTCAAAGAGTAATTTAATGGACAGTAATTAGTTTCTATTGAAACACACTTTTTAATAAAAGCTGTAATAGTTGTTTGTTGAAAGAGAGCTACTTTATGCTTCGTATCTGAAATCCATTTCCTGCCAATGTCTTTTCTCTCTGTAACACTGGGGGAAATGTTCTGTGAAACCTCCTCTCTAAACCTTGATAAAATTCTGGACTACATCAAATGTAATAAGTTTTAGACAAACGACTGTCATCTTCTTCAGCTGGAGAGTTAGAAAAAAAGCACAGCAAGTGTTTTTATTTGCATTAGCCACATGCATCAGTGTGGTGTGTGTGAGGAAATCTAATATGGCTATTTTACAGCGACTGTACACATATTTTTTTCTATGTCATGCTAAAAGGCTATAAACCTCGGAGATGTCTGTCTTACACAATTTAACTCATTCTAATTGTACGACAAAGGGTTCTTTTGATTTAGTAACTTCAAGACACTCTTTTCAAAAGACATATGGAACCCCCCCCTCTCGTGATTATTAATAATGTAGTTAATATGAAGAAAGTCTGAGAGTAAGAAGGGAAACATTTCTTTCAGTCCGTAGAGACAGAACTTAATTTTATAGTGGCTGGTTGTACTTAGTTTCATTTTCTTATATGTTCTAGCCATTGAATAAAGAAATAATTTGAAAAGGAAATAGCATCTACAGTATTTGAGCTTGCCTTTAGCATAAAATGTTTTAATGTTTTTAGTCTATCTTTGACAACTGAAACAGACTTTAGTGAATACTGGTAAGAGTTCACTTTGTAATAGAAAAGTAGTCACTCACTGTGATCACTGTGTCTTTTTAGTATGCAGCCCAGAGGATTCAGAAAAAGATTACATTTACAATAATTAACATATATGTAAATGGAGATCATGGCTATGAATGATAAATTTTCATAGCAATTTAAACCTTGTTCAAATTAATCAACCATACAGACACTTGATTAATGAAAGGCAGCGTCACTTTAAAATGCAACATGTTAATATATATTACTGTTATCGCTGATCAAAGAATCTTTAAACATAAACCAATTAAAACAAAGTTCAATCTACATTTTTTACTGGTTTAATTCCTGCAGAATTATAAGAGTATTATAAAAATTTATGTATTTTATTCTCCTTCATATCTATTTACTAAATTGACTGTAGTACAGAATCACACAAGTAATTCTGCTACTTCATTAATATGATTGAATCTGAAAACTACCGGATTAGTTTTTCAAGCTAAACATATACATAACGGCTGATTGCAAAGTGGGCAAAATGCATCCAATTTCATTCTTCATTTGTAAAACCAGCAACTTGCACCTCATCTCTTCTATTTTCAATTCAGTCGCCAGCAGACCAGTCGTACACCAGATCTGCATGACTGAGAGCAAGTAAACTGCCTCTGTGGCACCTTCCCAATAACACCTATCTTCTAAGAACAGCAAGGCTGCAGAGTTTGATGGCAATGCTAGATTCCTACAGAGGTCATCCTAATTACCTACACAGATTTTGTATAATTTCAGTTTCTGTTTATGTAACAATGACATTGATGTCACACAACAGTGCTTCAATTCACTGGAAAATTCTGAGGGTATTTTTTGTAAGTTATCTACATTTATAAATAGAATTTTTATTTTTGAAAAGAGTCACTTTAACTTCCAAGCTGCACAATATTCTTTGCTTGATCTCATAATCATGAAAATATAGTAAAAATATATAGCATGTTTCTGAACTGGAGCCTTAAGGAAGACTTAGATGCTATGGTCATAAGCAAAGGATATGTGCCCAGGTGGTTAGCTTTTTGTTAGTTTGTTTGTTTTCACAAGCTATTTAAAATGTGTCTTTAGCACACATTATATATCAACAATTTGTATCACCAAATACTGAGCTTTTCAGTAAATAGAAAATATTTGTAAAAGAGTAATGGGTAGTACAATCAAAGTAAAATCAATTTTACAAAAGGAGCAAAGACAACATACTAGTGAATTTGGAAAGTGTAGCCAGTCAGATATATATATAAAGTACTCTTGTTTTCATGGGAGCAAGGACACACATGCCCACTGCTCTGATTTCAATATTAGGAGCTAAACATGTAACAAAATCAGATTGCTAACTGTAAGGACTATATAATTAATAAATTACCTGTTTCCTTACTCTGTGGCAAATTGAATGTCTGCTGCTAAACACAGTCCCTAGGAGAAGCAATACCTGTCTATTTTTTCCAGACACAACCAAAAATACTAGTGCATTCCAGCAGACAAGCCTGTAGAGATGCAGCCCACACTAGTGACCATAGCAATATTCAGTGTGCAGAGTCCCACAGGAGAGTGCATTTATCTTACATGTTTATATCCTGCCAGAAATCTGCCCCTAAATCCACCAGTCCATTGTAGCAGGTCCACTAGTCCTTCAAACCAGTGAGGAACGTCAAACAAATTACTTTTTTAAAAGAATCCTCAGTTAAGACTCACACTGCCCTAACAACAAAGAAACTCCCAAAATTACACAAACTGAAGAAGCTTATGGCCCAGAGCTCGTTGCTCTGGACCACATAACAGCTTCGGTCCCATGTAACTTACCCAATATATCAGATCTTATTGAACTCCAAGACCACATTTGTTTTTCTCTATTCTTCTGAGCTACATCTAAGTGTCATTGAGACCAGCCCTGAGATCAGTTTTGCCACTTATTCATTTTCTGGCATGCCTTCTGTGTTGGTCCTGTGACACCCCAACTTCTGTTCTTGAAAGAAAACCCTGGTGTGTGCCCGGTATCCAATAAATTTTTACATGCTGTATGATTTTCAAACACCACTCTTCATCCACAAGTCTCCAACTCTCTCTGCCTTTGCATATGTCAGACAGTCAGATTTGGGCAACCTTCTTAGAAATACCTTGGTAATATCTGCTACAACAGCCTTCAGTATTTGTATGCAAGCTTTTCCTGTATGCGTACAAAGAAAATGGCAACAGAAACAGAAGCCCTATGCTCTACAATAAATACAGACAAAAAGTGGACATATGCATATAACCTATAGGACACAGAAGCTCTGCTGCCTTCAGGTTCTCTATGACTGGAGGAAATGATATGGGTCTTGCAATAAACGTCGCGTGCATTAATATTCATATTTTCCTTTTTTTTTTTTTTAATATGCAGTTTTCTACATATCCCAGTGTTTGACAGGTTGGAGGAAGGTTTGTAAATACATTGCCCAGCTGAGCTTCAGAGTCTGAAGAGACTTAGATTGAACCCACAACTGTTTCATCTGACTTCTGTTGGATTACATTTTCCTCCAAATGCACTGCTAAGCACAGCTTTGAAGCTTTGGAAAAGCTCCAGAGCTGCTTCACTTCACTTCTCATCAGAGAGTGAAAAGTAGGGATGTTTATGGACACCTGCTCTAGAATTCTTTTAAATAAATGTTTTAAGAAAGATGATGATATCCTAGACATTTTTTAATTGCTTTCTATTTCGCCCCCTAGTTATATGCTGACCTTTTACTCCCTCAATCCCTTCTTTATTCTCAGTGTGGTTGTAACAGACAGGCCACCTAAAGCGCTTTCGCTAATATCTTACATAGCCATTTGATTTGGAAAGGAAGGGAATGCTTGGCTGGCATTTGCTCTGCTTTGCTTGGCAGAGTTGGGTTATCTTATGCATTGTTTTTTTGTTGCATATTTGTGTTCTTGCAATCTGAATGCTTTTGTCAAACTTTATTTCCCCCACAAGCAGGGGAACTACAGACTGCTGAAGGAGCAGAAAACTGTTTGTTTGGGGGCAGTGGGACAGGAAGCAGAGAGAGTTTTTATTTTCCTTTTCACAGAACAAAATACACTCAGATCTTAAGGTGTAGACACATGTTTGTTGGCTTGCATTTTTAAGCATGCTTTATTGGCAAGCAGAAAAAAAACAAGAGGCATACCGGTTGTTTAACAAGCAAGGGTCCATTACTTCTACATTTTATTTTATTTTATTTTATTTTATTTTATTTTATTTTATTTTATTTTATTTTATTTTATTTTATTTTATTTTATTTTATTTTATTTTATTTTTTATTTATTTTTCTATCAGATTGCAACTTGTTTACTGATTGTCGAGCAATAGAATAGTTTTTGGTAGTTGAAAAAAACAGCTACAACTTAGTATCAATCTTGTTTTTGATGGAAGCCAGTAGTGTCTATGGACTATTTTGACACTTGACTGCCTGTCACCTAATATTATTGTATTGGCATCCAGTCTTACTAACCTCTGCCATAGCTGCAACCACTTTTAATGAAGGAGATTTTGAAACAGAAATATTGACAACTCATACAAGACTTGCCTAAACCATGAAATGACTGCATTGACAACATCCTGACTGAGTGCTACAGAAGTGTTAGAAACATACATTTTTAATGTCTCTTTAAGAGTAAAATGTAGGTTCCAAAAATTGTTCTCGACAAAACTGGGAATATGTGTTGATATCACAGGATCAACTTTTAGTAGATATAGAAAGGTAGGGTCATTGGTCAAGCAGATATTTTCCCCCCATACACCTACATTTCAAAGTCAGTAGGAGATTTCTCAGCCTTGGTTTACCATTCCTTTTCTTAAGCTGAGAAACACTCAAAACTCAGTCCTTCCCATTGTATTTCTGTATTCAAATGCCAAAAAATTGTACACATATTGTCCCAGCTGGTTTCTTATTGCATTAGATAATACTGTACTGCCTTACTCAACTGAATACTCATACTTTTTATTGCATTTACTTTTATCAATTCTGCAAACATTTAGTGATGTTAATCTCCAGGTGTTGAGCTCAGTTATGTGAAGACCCAAATTCATTGTCTCTGTATTAAAGTTCAGTCTTTACAATAAACTTTAAAGGAAACTTTTATTAGATCCCAAGGGAAAATCACATGAATAAATAGAAATACAAATTTAATAGACGTCAGGCTTGTGAGTTGCAAGCTGAAACTCTAAATACACTGGTCCTTAACTAGATTCTGTCAAAAGGAAAACTGATACTATTTTCAGATATCTACACATGGAAAAAAATGCTATACAAGCTAGCTGGAGGACACTCTTGGCCCTATAAAGCAAACCCTTTTCCCTCAAGTTTCTTCAGCTCTGTTTACATTAATTTTATTTTCTTCTTCTTCTAAAAAAAAAAAAAAAAAAAAAAAAAAAAAAGAAAAGAGCAGGAGTAAGATTATTAGCTGAAAGAGAACTTAAATTACAAAAGGTATATACTTGTCATTTTAAATGCTGAAGGAATCACATGCTTCTTAAAATTATAGATTACCTCACATCCCAGGAACTCTTAAAGAGAAAAATTCTAAGTGCATGAGAATAAATATACCAATCCCTGAGGAAACAAACAAACAAACAAATGTATTAGCTATTAAAAAAAAATCAATTAATTTCACCCATTTATATGGGTGTGATGGTGTACCACATGCAGAAAGTGAGTTACTGTAGTCCCAGCTCTAAGACCTGGCTCTTAGATTACAGAGCAAGCCCAACTAAAATAGTTTAAAATTGGCAATGTTGGATTTGAAAATATTTTAGGAAATTATTTTCTATAAAATGTTTCTATATAATATGTTACTTAGGAAAACATGCATATATATATATATATATATTTATATGTATATACATATATATACAGTTCTCTGAATTTCTAAAAGAAAACAGTATTCTAAATGTCAAAGTCAAAACCTTGGATTTTAAATTTAAGACAAAAAATGAATTTCATAAAACTTAAAATTGAATTAGAAAATATAAAGAATCAAATAAGTTTATCATACGTTATTCATAGCTGAAAATACTTCTTAAATTCTTTGCAATCCTAGATAATTTTTCCTCTCCCAAATTTTTTCACGTTTTTACTTTATCTTAATGACCCACAATATCATCATGATAAATTTATTTAGTCATTAAAGATCCTGATATACCTTTAGTTATGTATTTATGACTATTGTCTTGAAAGCAGAAAAGCAGCATTCATATCAACCTCCCTAGCCCTGTGCTGTCTTGGGGAAATACAAGATGGGTTATTCCTTGGGGCAGTCTTGCAGTAGCTTGGGCCAATCACAACCACAGGCAGAGGAGCCCAGGCACTGAGTGTCCAAGGGAGCCAAAACAGAGCTACTGACATACCAAGCCAGCAGAAAAATCTGTTGGGTTGGTTAATTAGCTTATTTTATAATAGATAAAATCATCACAACTGATTATACTAGAAGGGTGATCTTGTTGAAATAGCTACAAGCTATGATGTTGAGCATCTATGCTCAACAATCCCTTTCACCACCTCCTCATCACCAGCCCCAATTCTATTTTCCTTAATCAGATCAGAATCAGAAGTCATCCAGATTTAAGTCACAGTTACACCTAACAGCTATGAAACAGTTGTATTCACAGAATAAATTGAAAAATAAAATATATACCAGGAGGGAGGTTAAAATCCAAGGTTCTCATTTGTGTAGCATGTATCAATTTCTTTTCATAGCTGCAACAACACCCCTGAGCAAATGACTGGCATTTCTGGTGCCACGTGCTCCCAGCTGCTCCAGCTGCTGCAAGAGGCTCCCATCACTACAGTGCTTTCATGATTGCTGTCACTAGAGGAACTGCAAAATGTCAGAAACAGTGAGAAAGTTTTATTTTATTTTTATTTTTTTGAGGAAGAAAGACAAAAAATCCCTTACTCCAGACAAATCTTTAGTTATTCTTACAATGTATAAGAGGACCCAGTCTGAACTTGTATCTCAATAGATTACAATCCACATCATCTTGCATTTGGCAAAAGCACCAGTTCTTCAAAGCTACAAAGAACAATATATACTTAAGTCCATTCTCACCTCAATCAGTTTGTGTCTGTGCATTCTGTGGGGGATTTAGAGGATGCACAGGTCACTGTATCAGAGAACTGAAGAGACATATTATAGTACATTATGCTGGGCTTCACCTGGACTGGACATACATGAAAGAGAATTCAGCTGCCATAGCTCCCTTTGTACCTGTTTTTCAAATTCTGAAAAAAAAAACTAAAAAGGAGAAAAAGAACTCAACTTTTTTAAACCCATAAAAACTACAGGACAGAAATATAATCACAGTTTGAATCAAGGTAAACAATGTTATCATCAAATTAGTGCATATATGGACACTTTTAAACTAGATCTTCTAAATGAGATGTTTCCATGTTCATTGAAAATTTGTTTCCATCTACATTAAATGCATTACAGTGATTTAATGAAATGGCTTGTTAAATTGTTAGAAGAATAGGTAATATCCATATAAAAAGAAGAGAACAAAATATGGCACGTGGCAAGGTTTGAAGTAAAAAGATTACTGTTAAGTATTTTGTATTGAATTTATATAAATGATTCAAGTGTATGTAAAATACAGCTGAAAAAAATCCTATAACAAAGAAAAAATTATAGAGTAGGATTTATCAGCCATTCAGGTTTGCATTTCAACATAACAGCTTGTCTTGGTTTTGTGTGGAACTGGATTTGAATTTAGAAGCAATATCTTCATGCAATACTATATTACAGAACACTTTTTTTTTTTCTTTCCTTTTTTGTCCTAAGAACTTAGGCAAGCACCCATTCCTTTTTTCACCAGAACATTGCCCCATGCGGGCATGTGAAATGCCTGCTTCAAGTCCAAGGTTCAGGGGTTGATTTTAGGGAAGTACTGAAAGCCATCAGCCCCAATTATTTCTATGGGGACTGCAGACAAAAAGTTATTCATACATTCATAGTAAGCCCCAGTTTATTAAAAGTATGAAAGCATCTAAAGAAAATTTTCTAAAAGCAGTTGGGTGCACTCTCTCTGCATTTAAAATACAACCTCCTCTACTTCGGAAAGCTAATCCTACTGATGTCCAATGTGCTTTTGGTACAGATATATAGAAAATATGTCAATCTTCATTTTTCAGGCTTATAGACTATGGGTATAACTTATGGGTATGTTTTACCCATATGCTGGTGGGTATAACTGGTGTGCCATAGTTACATTAACAGAGGTAAAGGGCCAGCACCTGTCTCTATGGAAAGGTGTTCATGAAAGGGTGAGCAGTCATGAGAGAAGAGCTCCGTAAATTCTGGGTTAATTCTCTTAGCTCTTCATTTTGCTAGTTCAAGAGAAATGACATTACTTGTATACATATATTTAACATTCCTTCAGTAATTACAGCAAACAGAGCAAGCTTTGATTTACATGACTTAGGTGAGTAGTGGCATGGGCTACACCATCAGTGTGTGGTGAATGTGTGGTGAATGGGTCTCCACCATTCAGCAGTAGTTGCAGTCCATCCATTTGGCTTCCTTTCTGGGTAAGACCTCACCATCCTTGATATGCTTATTGTTATAAACTCTTTTTTTTTTTTTTTTAATATATATATATTTTATCTACTACCCTGTTGGCTTTCTTGACCCATTTTAGCTTGTCTTTCTATTGTGAACTCTTTGGGGCTAGAATTAGTTTTGAAAGAGGTTTGTACATCTACCACCGAGACAGAAGACAGATGAAAAAACTTTTCTCCTTTGTGGTCTCCAGGTGGATGAAGCTGAAAATATCTTTGAGCACTGACTTTTCCTAAAACATTATTTTCCCATCTCTTAAATTACTTGCATTGTTATGACTAATGCTGCTCACTGGTGGTACTGAACAAAGCTAATGTTACTAACCTCATCAAGACAGCATATTGCTTTAACAATATTAGACTGGGTGGTGGCTAGAGCCCCCTGGACACCACACAGTGATCCACAGAAGTTTTCTTGTTGCAATTGGCCCCTTATCTCTCTCTCTGGCACATTGCTATGGTCCCTCCTGCTGGGGTAACTGCTATGTAACTCTCCTGAAAGATATGGAAAACGTTTGGCCTTACTCAGGCCAAGTCAGATGGATCAGTTTAAATGTACAGCGAAACATCCACCTGAGTGGACTGGGACCAGTCTGCTCACCCCACAGCACCATGGGGCTGGTCTCCAGGCCATGAAGTGGTGACAACTCTGGGGCAGTCATCGGGCTCTGCAGATGGCACACATGGTTCCAGAAGATAACCTTTGTCCATGGCCTTATTCTCCTTTCACAGAAAGCACTTTGGCTGATGACTACAGCCTCTTCATCTCTGATGTCTGCATTTTCAGGTGCCTACAAGTCATGCAAGGAAGGTAGAGGGAAACCTTGCTAATATCATCAGAAGCTGCCGGGTTTTCTTTTCCATATTCATTTATGTACACCGATTAGCTCGTTCTTTTCAAATGCCAGGGATGTATTGCTCACTAGAGAAACTTCAGTACCCAGCAGTCTTTAATGTAAAAGGCAAACCTTTCCACTAATGAGCAGTTTGTCTAGTGTTCTTAACCTTATCAGCAGCTCCTGAAGTGATAAAGGCTTAACTATTATGCACTGAAAGGTGTTGATAATTCTCAATCTTCATGCAGAAAAAGGCTCTTTTTTGTCACTTCTTTGAGTCTACTGTTAAACTTACCAGACTG
>NC_088984.1:18235669-18238169 GCF_963932015.1 Anas acuta
ATATCCATATAATTTGTGTTAGCATATGTTTGCAGAAACTAAGCTATCATTCATCTTCAAAAGGTAAGTCCAGTAGACTGACAAACTTACTAACTGGGTTAGACTGTTCTACAGAAAGAGAAATACAAAAATGCAAACTTCGAAGTAAGATCAAGTTCTGTAATTATGAAAACAAACAAACATAAAATAACAATATAAGCCTAAAAGATGTTCTTTTTCCTTCTCCTGTTCTTAAGTAAAATACATATTTGGGACACTGAAAACAACCTGTATAAACACTTTCATCTTCTTCATGTTCTGGAAAGATGTCACAATATTTCAAGAACAATTTCATAACATAGAGGAGCTAGAAAAGAAATAGAATTCAGTATTTAATGTTCATATGAATGAATCCATGTATTGATCGCCTTTCCTGTGTATTTCCAAAATACTAACAAGCAGACAAAAGTAATGTGAAAAGTATCATGCTGAGTGGCCCCAAACCTGTACAGAATGAATTCACTTTCAAATTCTGCCCTTGACTGTACAGAATAGGAAGTGAAGGACCTTTACTATTAATTATTATTATTAATTATTATTTTTATTGTTATTTATTACATTGATTAATATCAAGGCCTATATGGAAATGCAGGCAATACAACTGTAGGCAATATGTGTGTACATACAGAGGTCGAGCTTTGTTTATTCAAAATTCAACCCAAATCTTTCTATTCTTTAGAAAATACTTTTTTCTCTCCACTTTGTCTTCCCAAATTCTAGATTCTTGCCTTAGAAGGAAAGTGGCACAGTGAATTATGGCACAGCTAAGTCTCGTTTACTCTTATATGTGATGAGGGAAGCATATAACATTTTTCAGGAAATTTTTCAGCAAATTTCACCCAAATTTCAGCATCTGTTCCTTCACAGGCTGACAATAAAGGCACAGTCACAGTGGCACATTACTGTGCCCAGCTAGCCACCATGACAGCACTTACCAAGGCACATGAATAAGCACTCAAATTAGTATTGCTAACATCGGCTGCAGTGTTTGGGGGGAAGAATGAGAATCTTTCAGTTTTATCTTCTGGTCTTCTGTTATAATAAACACATCATAAGAGCTTAAATTCATAGGAAAAAAAAATGTTACCAGACCTAGTAGAAAAACAATTTTATGCAATTATTATGGCTTGGAAATTTAAGAATATACTGATATGTCACTAGAGTACATTCATCCCATAATATGGTTGTGGTTAGATGGTCAAACTGAAAAACTGCTAAAAGCTTGAAGAACTTCTATTTGTTCAAGCCCATGTTTACTGCATCAGCTTCTGCCCGTACCATGAGGTTATCCATTCAGGTGGAGGAGAGAGGTCCCCAGTGGACATAGCTAATCCAGGAGAAGTCACAACCGCAAATGTAAATATGATGAAAAACTCCCTTAACCAGTAAAGCTTGCTTTGTGTATGTAACCCACCAGTGGAAAGAGCTGTTGATACAGCTGCATCCACTCTCCGCGCCCTTTGCCGGCCAGGCACATTACTGTGCTATTGCAGTCAGAGCTCCGCATGCCCTGGCCACAGCACAGTGTTTCTGTCATTCCCCAGGCAGTTCCTTTCTGAGTGCTGCCACACTCTGCATCATGCTTCATTTCTTGATGAGGCAAGTCACTTTTTTTTTCCTGTGAAATTTTGTTAAGAGCACTTGTTTGGGCGTTTTGCTGTTCTGTTCCACGAGAGGAGGAGCAGAGCAGGAAGAGACCAAGAGCTGTGGGCAATGGCCTCTCTGTGCCTGGAGTCCAACTGCGTATGACAGGGAAAGTGGGCTTGGGAAAAGATGTTATGAAGGACACTTTCCACATTTACACCAAATTGATTTCTACTTGTCCCAGTCACACTTCCTTCCAATTAAGGTTGAAAACTATTTTATTCTATTAAGGAGTACTGTTATCATTAAAGTTTGCAACAACTCACTAGTTCAATTTCTGTACTGTGACAAGAGTTTTACCTTTTGAACCTCAGCAGCCTTGTGACAAACGTACCCACAGTAACAACAGACAACACCGGCTACCACAAAGCACCAGCCAGCTGCGTGGTAGGAGCACCCTGAGCCTCACCCAGGTGCCTATGACACCCCTGGGATTCTTGGGATGTGGAGCACAAAGCAAATGTCACTATAAAGTCCCGATGTCATTACTGCAGCTGTACATTTCAGACACCCTCCACTATTGCTGATAGATCTGTCAAACATCTTTTCACCACAGAGGTAGGAAGAGGCAGAAGACAGGTATGACTTCTCCCAAGCCATACAGGCACACCAGTATCAGAGCCTAGGTAAAACTTCCAGGTCCTATTCCTGGGGGCCTGAGGGTAACATCTCCCAACTCCAGATATTTTTTTTTATTTATTTTTCTCATTTGGAGCTCTCAGTTTCACCAAAAATGCATCAATTGCTCTCCAAATACTAGATGTCCATGCTTTAGTGACCACTAGCACAGTTCTGTCATACTGCACTCTCTCAGCCA
>NC_088984.1:18243169-18245669 GCF_963932015.1 Anas acuta
CACCAGCACAGCTGGGTTTTTTTGAATTCTGAAATACTAATATCTCCATGTTTACTCATGTGCTTCATATAATTCTGCAGATGATTAAATGACTTTTTTTTTTTTTTTTTTTTTTTTTTTAAGTAAAGAGACAAAGCCATTGTTTGGACATGGTGTGTATGCACATATAAATATTATATACACACATGCACACATACGAGATGGAAGGAGTTAGTGCTGTGAGGACAAGGTTAGCTTTCAGAGCTCATGATGAAAACCAACAGACATAGATTATTATACATTGGAGGGACGACTTTCCTAACAAGGGCAAAAATCATGAGTAATTCCTCTAAGTCAACAAGGTTATACTACCTTCAGATTGGTGTAAGTGAAAGGGTAGGAGGCCCTAGAACCTTTGGTGGCCTTGTTTTGTGACAAAGTGTATCCTTCAGATCTGAGTTATGCACTCTCCCTCACAACAGATTGCTTCAGAGAGAAATGCAGTGGGATTACAAGAACATCTCTTTACCTGAAGTCATATGTAGTTGTGGATAGTGAACACCCTGGTTGGATCCCCAAATTTACTTGCAACATATTAACATATCAACATAGTAGTTAATTTGGATATTTTTGATTAGATGATCCCCTAGTGAAAAAATCCTAAGGAAAAAAAAAACACCTAAATATGACCTTGTACCATTATACAGAGCATAGCCTCCAAATAGCTGGTAAAGACCAGCTAAACACTCAGATGGTGTTTAGCCTATGTATTTTAGTCAGATGGTTGATTATCCCCTCAGTAGATTTGTAATCCTCAAGAAAACATTTTGCCCATCTATCTGCATTTGAGTAGAATGCAGACTGACTAATAGATAAATAATCCGTGTGAAAGTAAATAGCCTTAAAGTAAACTGCCTTCACATTCCATTGATCAGCTCAGTCAGCAAACTTTTTTATATTGTCACTAATGTTCCAAATATTTTGAAGAGAAACATGCCAGAAGTACAGAGTATTTCCATTTCTGTCTCACATAAGGTCATTATGAACTCCTCCTTGAATTGATATTGATCCTTCAGCTTGCAGAAATATTCCTCCAATTTATTTTATTTTTGTTGCCGTAGGAATTGTTACTGAAGGTACAAGGAAGAAAATGAGCTGATGTAGAATGGGATCCACACATAAAAATACTACACAAAGCATTTGCAGTGATAAGCTGACACAGCAGCTGCTTTTTAACCATTTAACGTTCCTTAAAATCCAGCAAACCACTGGGTGTTTCTGTGGCAGCAGACCCTGACTTTACCCAGTCATTAAAGACAGCAAACAGCTTTCTACCATGGGTATGTCAAAAACTCGCTAGTATTTCATCCTGAGGATACCATTAGAACATACTTTGTCTCTCTTCTCAAAAACAGTCCTAACCTTTGGGACTCACTCAAGTACAGGGGGAATCAGCTTCAGCATCATGCTTCAGCCCTTCCTGGACATTCCTTGACGAGGAGGCTGCCAAGAGGGACGAAGGAACAGCAGCGTGCCAACTCCTGCTCACTAGGGAGAAAACAGGGCTAAATGCGGGAGGAGATAGGAAAACAGAAGGAAGAAGAGTACGTGGTGGGGAGTTCAGCCAGCTGAGCCCCCTGGGTTGGTGACAGTTCTGTCAAAGGAGTTAAGGTGGCCATAAACTGCTAGAAAAGATGGAGGCATCTCCTGTTAACAGTACCAAGCCAAGATCTTGCCAAATTCTATAGACACCCTTCCTGAGTGACGCCAAGGATAGCTGCTGGTTAAGAAAAGATTTGGGTAACAGTCTGGCTCTGTCCTCCACTCCTTGCAGCTGCTGTTGTGATGGGGTGAAGTTTTCAGCTTCTGATGCCCCAAAGCTGAATCAAGCCTGGAGAGCGTGAGCATGCGCGTGTGCGTGTGGAAGCTGCATTTTCACACCATCTCAGTTCCAGCCCACTTGTCACTTTGGTTAACATTTGAAAAATCCATTTCCAGAGTGACTTTTTAAAGAGAATGATTTAAAGCTGGAAGCCAAAGGGACCAACTACAATTTAATTTGCTTTTAGGTTTGTTATTGGAAAAAAAAAAAAAAAAAGAGGTAAAAAAAATCACACGGGGGGTAATCTTAATTTTACCAGCTGCAAAATCTGTTAGGAGTACAGTTTTAGCAGAAATGGCTTAAACAAGAGTTAGTTTATCAAAACTTGCCTGAGCCTTTCAAACAAGCACAGCTCAATGGCAGCTACAAAAGGGAATGTCTAAGACAGAAATTGGGTCAGCGATCTGCAATAGTGTACTTGCCAGGGTAATCAGCATGAACCTACGCTAGTGGGGACATCAGGATCTCCCAAATATGAGGATGGTGAAATGACCAGGATGAGGAAGCAGCCTGTGGAGGTTTAGGGAAGCAGAAAGACTAGGTCATTAACAAAGACCATGGACTCTAATTGCTGTTGAAAAGAAAAAGAGGAAAAAAAAATAAAAGAAAGAAATAAAGAAAAAAAAGCAGGTGATGTAT